>NW_016806642.1:2113245-2121567 GCF_001698545.2 Rhinopithecus bieti
TAGGTAATACCATTCAGGACATAGGCATGGGCAAGGACTTCATGTCTAAAACACCAAAAGCAATGGCAACAAAAGCCAAAATTGACAAATTAAACTAAAGAGCTTCTGCACAGCAAAAGAAACTACCATCAGAGTGAACAGGCAACCTACAGAATGGGAGAACATTTTTGCAATCTACCCATCCGACAAAGGGCTAACATCCAGAATCTACAAGGAACTTAAACAAATTTACAAGAAAAAAACAACCCCATCAAAAAGTGGGTGAAGGATATGAACAGACACTTCTCAAAAGAAGATATTTATGTGGCCAACAAACATATGAAAAAAAGCTCATCATCACTGGTCATTAGGGAAATGCAAATCAAGACTATAATGAGATACCATCTCACACCAGTTAGAATGGCAGTCATTAAAAAGTCAGGAAACAAGAGATGCTGGCAAGGCTGTGGAGAAGTAGGAACACTTTTACACTGTTGGTGGGAGTGTAAATTAGTTCAACCATTGTGGAAGACAGTGTGGCAATTCCTCAAGAATCTAGAACCAGAAATAGCATTTGACCCAGCGATTCCATTACTGGGTATAACCCAAAGGATTATAAATCATTCTACTATAAAGACACATGCACATGTATGTTTATTGCAGCACTGTTCACAATAGCAAAGCCTTGGAACCAACCCAAAGGCACATCAATGACAGATTGGATAAAGAAAATGTGGCACACATACATCATTGAATACTATGCAGCCATAAAAAAGGATGAGTTAATGTCCTTTGCATGGGTTATGTCCTTGATGGGTTGATGGGTGCAGCAAACCACCATGGCACATGTATAGCTATGTAACAAATCTGCACGTTCTGCACATATACTCCAGTACTTAAAGTATAAGAAAAAAAAAGAGAAATCAGCATGCTAAATCAGCTAATACTAAAATTGTTTAGATATACAATTTGAATAAACTCCATGATCTACATCAAATTACCTATGATAACTCATCAGTTATCAGTGCTATGCACCTAAATTGGAGAAACAACTGGTATTCAAGAGGACATAAACCCATTTTTAAGCATGGACTTATGGAGAACCAAGACGGCCACTCTGTCCTTCCAGAGTCCTTAAGGCTTTTATTATTAAAAGTTCTCCATTCCACGACTCATAATGGAAAAGATAAAATGATTCAAATTAAATATGTTTGCGTGGTGACTTATAAACTAAAATGCTTATAAACAATGTTTGGTTTGTTAAACCCATATTCCTGGGAAAACAATCAAAGCTTCAAGTACATTTGGCTACTTGATGAGACATTTAAATATTTGTAAGAGTTTTCACTCAGTTGTCACTTTCAATGCATGTTTTCTGGTTGTATGAAAGCTTTCCCATGCAAGAAGACTGATGTTATAATAGTAGATTGTTATGCTACGGTATATTTTTACATGGTAAAAAAAAAGCTGTTTATGGTTCACTGAGGACAATCCACCTCTTTACAATCTAGAACCCAAAGAATGAATCTTCTGAGAACATTAGAGAAAGACTGTCCTTGCCATCCACACTACAGCAAAACTTTGGGGCCTTGAACTTCGGTTTCAGAGGTCCCACAACTTTCATAATCTCACAACTGAGAAGGGTCCTTCCACACCCATTGCAACCCTTAAGGTAAAGCTAACCAGGACAGTTTCTCCCCAGAGGACAGCATGCTTAATGTGAACAGCTTATCCCAAAATCATGGATTCAGACTTCTCCGTTATCATGAGACTCTTACATTTGAATATTTTTTTTTTCTTGCTTATGCCTCTATGAACAGTAAAAGTGAAAAGGAGTTCCGTTATGTGTGTATTATGGGGTATATGTTTATTTGTGAAGGATTTTGCAGCCAGCCTTACACATGGATAATGTTATACTTTGGTGGATAAAAGATGAAGGCCCAATGCAGCTGAGAAATTTTAAGAGTTCATATGTTGTCTCATAATCAGTCAGAAACAGAACATTGATTTATTCCTTTTAAGCCACATCATGGGCTAAAGAGAACATTGCCAGGAGGCTTCACTCTTCTAGAAGGGCATCATTTGTTAGGTCTTTTTTCCTATACTTTGAAGTAAAAGAGGCACTGATTAGAAATGTATCCCTCATGATAGGTTCTATAGCAGATTCTACTGTAAAGCCTATGGTTACACAACAAACTTTAAATTCTCTTGTGAAAGTTACGTGAAATAATATAATTGGCCAAACAGAAAAGTATTGGCTAAACAGCTGCTGGCACTTAATGGCCTATGGAGAAAACATCGGGTATTTATAGTGATTCAGTTGTAGGGGATTAATGAAAAAAATCTCTTAGTTAAGTGAGTAGACTCTTCGTCTAGCTCATTCTTTCATGTATTTGATTTTAGATGGTTGGTTTTGTTTATGAGGACCCTGGGTAAAGAACATGCTCCAGACTCTTAGTATTATTCTCCCAATAGTCCTAATAGTAATCTCCCTGGTACACTGTATTCTCTCAAAGGTTTTAAATGTTTACAAGCAGCCATCTCCAGAATATCAAATGGTCTCTCTTCAACTGGAATAACAAGAGCTAAAAGAAATGTGTGACCATCAGGACACCGTAACCTATGCTGAGACCAGAAACCCAAAATGATGGTAACTGAGAGTGGCACTGAGGCCCTAAGTTTTGGTCACACTCTCACCTAAGTGAGAACCTGACCGAAAACGGGGATTTTTTTTTTTTAAACAAAATTATGGGAGGCCATTGTTTTGGACTGAGCTCACGCACTAGACTCCAACAGACCAAACCAAAACAAAATGGAGTTGCTCATGCTAAATATGACATAATCAAGCTAAGACTTTAAGGAAACACATAGATCCTAGAACAGACCAGGTTTTGTTTTTCTCCTATAAACAGGATGTTTCAGCATAAGAAGGTACCTTCTACTCAGTCCTTGTTCCCATCTTACAGAACCCACTGTTCTACTGTTTCCCAGTGGGTTTCAAGACCATGTAAGTACATTTACAATGGTGATAGTGACATCAATGACTAAAGTTTTTGTCAGTCTCTCAAAATCGAGAAAATCATCAAAAGGGGGGAATTATTAAATCAAACTGAATATGATCTGAAAAAGACTCCATCTTCTATATTTGAGTCCTTGTGGATGAACTGTAAGCTAGCCTAATAGGCAGACAAGATTGAAAACCTAACTTAGTAGTATGTGCCTGTAACAATAGCTGAGTCTTGGCCAATCCCAGCAGCCATACTTCAACCACTCATAGACTGCTAAGTGTTCAAACTGTGTTCAAAGAAGGCAAACGCCAACCCATAACCTATCCAGCTGTTTCTGTACTCCACTGCCGATCTCTGTATGTCACTTCTATTTTTTTTTTTTTTTTTTTTTTTTTTTTTTTTTTTTTTTGTCTATACATTTGCTCTGACCACAAGGCATCCCTGGAGTCTCTCTGAATCTGCTGTAGTTCTGGGGGCTGCTCAATTCGCACATTCATTGCTCAATTAAACTCCTTTAAATTTAATTTGACTGAAGTTTTTCCTTTAAAACAAGGCAATTTGTGACTTCACCACTCTCAAGAATCCAGACACTGTAGGTAAATTTGAGGCACAATGGAAAAGGCCGTGTAGTAAAGGAAAGAAATGGGCTTTAATATCAGCTGTGTTTGGCCTCAGGGCTTCATGTTCAGTGATCCTGGGCTGGGGACTTAGCCTCTTTAAGCCTCATTTAAGTCATCTGTAAAATAGATCAGGAAGCTTTTCTGGCAGGGTCATTTTGAGGATTAAAGGAAAGACATCTGTAAAGAGTTTGGCATGGGTAAGTACTTATTAAACATTGTTCCTTTTATTTTCCTTTATCTGAATAAAAATGTTAACAGATTTTTCTGGTAAACAACTGAAATGACTAAATTTTGGTGACACATATACATGTAGTCTAAATCAGAAAACAGAAATTCTGCAACAACCTACCCAGTTCGGAGTGATCTGTTAAATATCCCAATCAGAGAAAGAATTGACAACATAACAGCGAAGACGATCATTCCCAATAAAAGTCCAATGTCTTCTCTGTTGTCTAATGAAAGGAAAGAAAATAATTTTAACCAAGCATTAGTGTTCATGTGATACCAGAATTACGATTCTGTCTACTCTGCTCAAAGCAAAGGTCTCAAAGGAGAAAGGGTCGGGGGAAGCAACATTAACCTTTACCTTGGGCCACAAAGTGACTGTTTTTCCAGAGTGCACAACTACCCCAGGAAACAACTTTTTGTTTGAGAAAGTTGGGCTACATGTATCTGATGTCAGTGGGTTTTTAGAAGTGCATCTAGCAAATGTGGTCAGGTTGTGCATGCAAATTTCATGTAAATTCTTAGTGGTGAACTTCATTTGGCTTGTCTGACACAGGTGAGAATTCCCCACTGCTGTGACAATGTCTAAAGCTGGTCACAATCATACTGATTTTTTTTTTAACTTTTTGTGTGAGATAGAATGTGTGCAATTTGTCATCATTCTTCAAAATCTACTGCTCATGAAATTTTCCTAAGTTTCAGTTTCCTCATTATAAAATAGATGCATAACACTTATCTCATGGGTTGTTTTGAAGATTGAAGAAGATGTCTCAAGAAGTCCTAGCACAAGATAGGTAACTAATTTGTTTTGAAAGAAGTTTTTGGGTCTTGAGCCCTAGCAGCTATTAAAATAAAAATGTGGCCGGGTGGAGTGGCTCACGCCTGTAATCCCAGCACTTTGGGAGGCTGAGGTGGGTGGATCACATGAGGTCAGGAGTTCAAGACCAGCCTGACTAACATGGTGAAACCCCATCTCTACAAAAATGCAAAAATTAGCTGAGCATGATGGTGGATGCCTGTAATCCCAGCTGCTCAGAAGGCTGAGGCAGCAGAATTGCTTGAACCTGGGAGGTGGAGGTCGCAGTGAGCTGAGATCTTACCATTGCACTCCAGCCTGGGTGACAGAGCAAGGCTCCGTCTCAAAAAATAAAATAAAATAAATAAAAAAATTTTAAAAATGTGTACAATCTATTGCAAAAGCTGGCAAAATCCACCTAGGCCACTTCTTACGTTCAGTTTTAAGCAGATCTTTGTACTTTGTCTATATTTTCCTATGGAGGGCATAAGGCATATCTTACTGTCCAGAAACTTAACACCTGATGTGATTTTTTCAGTATGATGGGTTAAAATGGGCAATTACTAAAAGACTACTCAAAAAGTCTAAGTGGTATTTTCTTACCAGAAGTAAGGTGTCCTGTAGAGATAGAAGCAACCGTTAGCCCAGAATTCCATGTGTCGTGTTGGAATGATTTTGATGTGACCTGGGGAACTTAAACCAAAAGGAAAGAGTATCAGTTTCTTACATTTTGCCCTCTGCTTGCCAAATTTCCCAACAGAGTTTCTTCCCTTGTTTCGAGAGGACTAAAGTAAACGAATAACTTTAATGGACTTGAAGGGTGGAATAAAAGCAATGGCCTTCGAGTGTGTGTCTTTTCTTCCTTTTATTTAATTGGGTAAACCTCAAAGGAGAAAACACCGCAAGGGCAATTATAATCTACCTAGATTGTAAAACTTCAAGGTGTGTACACTAATTTCATAAGGCTTCTAGGTGGCAAATACCAAGGAGTTTTATTTTACTGAGCCAGAAAAAATGCACGATAACTAATCTCTATTTGATTCCTTGCAATTGATGGTGCAATAAGGTTCAGATTTCCTTGAAGGTCTCCAAGATATGTCACTTTTGCCTTTGCACAATCTTTGGGATGCTGTTCACCTTCTCCTGGCTCCTCATAAGAAAACTAATTTTGGTTAGCAGGCACTTTTGTGTTGTAACACCGGCGTGGGATGTCACCAATGACTTCTTTCTGCTCTTTTCCCACTGGCAAAGATCCTGACAGCCTGGTCTAGTTATAAAGGCTATAGGACACTGCTAATGAATGCTTCTGACCAGGGCGGGGTGAGCAACCCTGGCACCTAACTTTCAGTCTCAACTCAAAGGGGTCCTGGTGCGGCCTTGCCGGTCTCCCCCTTCCTGATAATTAAAAGCTGACAGAAATGACTTCAAGTTCACAATTCTCCCAACTGGCAGAAGACATTTCTGAAGATGGTTCTAAGCCTTGGATCCCTGAGACTGCTTCAAGCCCTGTGTATTCCGTCATTCTGATTTCAGTGCTCAAATTTTTCTTTTAAAAAAATTACTTTTGGAGGCAGGGAGAATCACAACTTGAGGCTGAGATATCACAGGCTTGTATAAGGAGCAATGTGACCCATGTGACTGTCTTTGAGAAAAGGATCCTACATTTCCAATGAAAAGGTTCCTATGGGGCTTCAGGAATTTTTGACAAAGTTTGGTCTGGCCAGATGCAGTGACTCATGCCTGTAATCCCAGCACTTTGGGAGGCCGAGGCAGGTGGATCACTTGAGGCCAGGAGTTGAGACCAGCCTGGGCAACATGGTGAAACCCAGTTTCTACTAAAAATACAAAAATTAGCCGGGTGTGGTGGTGCGTGCCTGTAATACCAGCTACTTGGGCAGCTGAGAAAGGAGAATCACTTGAAGGTGTAGTGTGGGAGGTGGAGGCTGCAGTGAGCCTAGATTGCACCATTGCAGTCCAGCCTGGGCAGCAGAGGGAGACTCCATTTCACATACAAAGAAAAAAAAGCTGCTCTGGCTGCAGGCATAAGTGTGAGGAGGGTAGTTTTCCGAGAACAATGGTTGAGGAATTTTAGGAGATGAAAACATCAGAAAAGCCAAAAGTTATTTCCTGTGTTTTTTTAATTCTGGCTTCTCTACAGCAAGAGGAAAATGTTTCACCAGGAATTGTGACAAATCAGAAATATTTTTGGCTTCTCAATGCCTCACTAAGTCTCTTTTGCTCCGTGGGTATATGTTTCCACCAAACTCTGAGGGAACAAGGTTATGCCCTGATGGCCAACAGTCAGGTTTATTCATCTAAAGTGGTATCTTTACAGGCCAACATTCATTAGCAGGGAGCTCAGGCAGGAGTCTGAATCTCCATTATTTTGAAATTTTAAGAATAAAAATACTGGCCAGTTGCAGTGGTTCATGCCTGTAATCCCAGCGCTTTGGGATGACAAGTGGGGTCGGGGGGGAGAGGAGTGGATCACAAGGTCAAGAGTTTGAGACCAGCCTGGCCAATATGGTGAAACCCTGTCTCGACTAAAAATACAAAAATTAGCCAGGCGTGGTGGCAGGTGCCTGTAGTCCCAGGTACTCGGGAGGCTGAGGCAGGAGAATCACTTGAACCCAGGAGGCAGAGGTTGCAGTGAACTGAGATCACGCCACTGCACTCCAGCCTAGGCAACAGAACAAGACTCCATCTCAAAAAAAAAAAGAGTAAAAATACTACATTAAAAGGTAACACAATTTTCAATTTAGCAAGATCATGGGCTTATAGCATATGCTGCTGTAGTATTTTTTTTTCACTTTTATTATTTTAAAATTAGCATTTTTAACTTAAAAGTAATATATGGTATTGTTGGCTTTTAATACAGGTTAATGTAATTCTGTTGTATAAACTGCAGGTGGTTATTTGGCAATGAAACCTCATTCAGTTATTAATTTGCATCATATAAAAACAATTTTCATATCTGACTAGGATTTTATTAGCCCAAACAGGGAATAAATAGAATCTTCCTTTAGAGTCTATTTGTTATCACAGGTCCAAATTAACCAGGTGCATTATATTAAAGTCATTCATAAGAGGTGCTTAATTCTCAGAGGGAAATTTCACAAGGAATCAGTTATCTAAAATAAGACAATTTATAAACACAATTGTCAGAGAAGAAATCAAGCCAATGTTAGGCACAGGACTGAAATGAAGCTATGTAGATTACATTCTTCATGGAATACTGCCACCACGTGGCTATGTCACTTCTTCTTAAATTATACTTAACATCTTTGTAAAAGCGGTAATTAAAGTACAGAAAAATTTTCAAAGGGAGAAATAAAAAGGAGAAAAAACCATCCCTAATCCCATCCTTTTAATCCACCTGCTATTAGTGTTTTATGGTATTTGCAAGTATTTTAACATACAAAAGCATTCACAAGCACAGAATCTCACACACACATGTGCATACACACACACGCACAGAGCCTTTATGACTGGAAACTGTTGTTTATATCAGCTGGTCATGGTGGTGCATGCCTGTAGTTCCAGTTACTTGAAAGGCCAAGGTGAGAGGATTGTTTGAGCCCAGATCTCATGAGCTGAGATCACACCACTGCACTCCAGCCTGGGTGACAGAGAGAGACCCTGTCTAAAAAAGAAGGAGGGAAGGAAGGAAGGAAGGAAGGAAGGAAGGAAGGAA
>NW_016806642.1:2121975-2147540 GCF_001698545.2 Rhinopithecus bieti
GGGAGGGAGGGAGGGAGGGAGGCAGGCAGGAAGGCTCTTTTTTTCTGTACTAATAGGTTGCAAACTTCAGGGAAATTACGGAACTCTTCTGAATTGTTTCCTATTCTGCAGGAACTGGGTGGTTTATTAGAGGCAGGACCTGAAGAAGGTTAAATAAATCCAAGTGAAAAGTCTAAAGTGATTAGTATTTCAAGAAACACTGTGTCTGTTTAACATGGGTTAGTAACCAAGAGTCTACAAGTTCAGAACCCATCTCTATGTGGACAATTCACAAATCTCTAATTACAAATAATAATATGTTTGAAAAATACATTCTGTGTGGCATCATATAATTTGCATTATATTTAATAGCACCAATATTTAGTTCCATTGACATAATATTTGCTTTTTCCCTTTTAACCACTTAAAAGCCTGAAAAATTAATGAGCATCTTTAAGGAGCCACTGGCAGTGCAACAACTAATACTGTTTCGTGAGAGGAAAGCAAAATGTTGTTTAATATCTTGCTCACACTTGCCTTCCTCTGGAAAACTGTCAAAGAAAAAGAGCAATACGATTTATCTGGGAAACTTTTCTATGGCAAGTAGTAATTCAAGCAAGTTAATTAGTCATCGTGAAATGTGACTGCCCTTCCCTCAGGCCTCTAACCTGTTATTAAAGGGATTATAGAACCTGTATCTTTTCTTCGTTAAAAAGGGATCTATATTACAATGCAGAATTGAAAAAGATACCTGGCTAGCCATTGTTTTTTCACCTTTTTAAAGTCAGTAGTAGCAAATGTAGATGACTGACTTATACTTTTTCAGTGTTGGTTTTCTACACTGACAAATTGTGTTTTCCCCTTTGGGACTCTTTCTGCACTGCTGAAAGACCCCAGGATAACAGTGGCTATCAAGATTGGTGGATCAGAAGCTCTAACTTCAGCAGCTCTCAGTGGTTCTCATAATCTCAGCTGAAACCTCACATCCAGAGACAGGGTGCATTCTAGGCAGAAGAGGGTCATGTGTGATGTGATGGTTAATTACGACAACAGTCCTGTATCCTGTGCTTTGTGGGGTTCCTGTAATACCCAAGTGGACTGGGGTGGCCAGTGACTCAGGAGAAATAGGAAACAGAGAGACCAGATAGTACTAGAGATAATGGCCTAAGATTCTCACATGCCCACCCTTTTCTGTCCCCCAAACCACTACTACTAAGGCTATGGTGATACAGACAGGAGACAGGAAAATACTGAGTAAATGAGGGTGGTTCCCTGGCAGAGGTTCCACCCTCCAGCCTGGAAACCCATAGCCCTAAATAGAAGCAGGCATTCTTGTTTTCATGCCCAAACTCGCCTTTTGGCCCGCTATGCCCCGCTATCCTGTAACCACATAAACTCCAGACCCCAGGTTCCAGAAGCAGACAGAGAGATAAACAGAAGAGCAGAAGAATGGCAGAATGGCTTAGCAGAGGAGAGAAGAAAATGAGAATCTGAATGCCAAGAGAAGTTCGGTTGGGGACATTCGGAGAGGAGATTGGCCACTGGACAGCCAAACTCCAGGGGAAGATCATCTTCCCACTCTATCCCCCTTCCAGCTCCCTATCTATCCCTCTGAGAGCCACCTCCACCACTCAATAAAACCCCCACATTCATCCTTCAAATCCATGTGTGACCCGATTCTTCCTGGACACTGGACAAGGACCTGGATACCAAGAGGGCACTGAGCTGGTTAACAGTTAAGCTGTCTGCGGACAGCAAAGCTAAAATAGTGCACTGTAACACATTTCCATTTGGGCTTCGGGAGTCGCAGGCATCCACCCCTAGATGCTACTGTGGGGCTGAAGCCCCAAGGTGCTTGCCCCAGCTCCTACACCTGCCCGTTTGTGTGCTCCCCCTCCCATAAGGGGTGTGAGCAGGTGCCTTGGCCGAAGAGATGAGCCACATGATATGCGACAGGGGTCAGGGAACTCTCCCATTTCAATGACTTGGGCAATCATATCCACACTGCCTTTCTGTCCACATTTTCTGCCCATTCCCTATGTTGTCTTTTATGATGACACTTCCCTCTCTTAAAGAGTGTGTCTGACCTCTACAGCAATGGTTCTTACACGTTACTGCAGATGTATCACTTGGCAAAGGGCTCCAGAATCTGTACCTTAAGAAGTGCCCAAGCATTCAGGCCAGGCACAGTGGCTCATGCTTGTAGTCCCAGCACTTTGGGAGGCCAAGGCAGGGTGATCATTTGAGGTCAGGAGTTTGAGACCAGCCTGGCCAACATGACAAAACCCTGTCTCTACTAAAAATACAAAACAAAATTAGCCAGGTGTGGTGGCACATGCCTGTAGTCCCAGCTACTCAAGAGGCTGAGGCAGGAGAATTGCTTGAACCCAGGAGGTGGAGGTTGCAGTGAGCTGAGATGGTGCACTACGCTCTAGCCTGGGTAACAGAGTGAGACTGTCTCAAAAAAAAAAAAAAAGTGCCCAAGCATTCTTAATGTAGATTGTCCACAGACCCTCCTATGAGAAACAGTGCTTTCTAGATGGCCCATAGCTAGCTGGTAAAGCACATGATGAATTGCCCATGATGGTCCTGTCTTGGCTAAGACCACTTTTTTTACCTATCCTTTATCCTCATCTCAGACTGCCCCTTTCTTACCTATCCTATCTAAAACCTCCTATAGTACTATGGTTTCATCCTCATCACCTACCCCAAATCTGCTTCCCCATCTTGTATTCATGTCAAAGTAGCAGTAGTCAATAGCATCTTCTGGTACTTTTCTCATGCATTTGCATTTCCATAACAAACACTGCATTAGAAATGAAGCTCTGTTGGCATAGTTTTATTACTAGCTAATGTGTAGAGAATGATTTTGTTTAGCAGGCAGATGCAGGACCCTACTAGGTCTCTTAGGAAGGAGACTAGCAGAGCTATAAATAACATGGGTGCTGGAATCCCATAGCCTGAGTTAGACCCTGGCTCTACCATTTACAAGCCTTGTAATGTTTGGCAAAACTGCTTGGGCCATATGGTCTTCATCTGTGCAACTGGGATAATAATTATACTCCTTTTATAGAGCTGCAGTGATAAAGAACAATTCATATGTAAAATGCTTATCAATATGCCCAACACCTAGTAAGCATCCAATAAATATTAGCTATTTTTATTTATTATCCTGAAGTCACCCTGGGATTCAGTCTGTTAATTGGTCTCTTGCTATTATACTAGATAGAATAAATGGGTATTCTGGAGGATTGATTTTCTTTTTCAGCATAAGGCTTTGTTTGTCCTATTAAAGTCTAAATACTCTAAGTAAAAAAAAAAAAAAAAAACAGAATAAGTCATTAAACTTGATTGTAAGTGAGTTGGTTTGGTTCATTTCTGAGACCAGGTTTTTAATGGCCAAGCCAGGCACTATTCGGAGGGAAAGCAATGGAAAAGAATAAGAATGCTGAGGCTACAGGACAAGCCATACCCACTTTAGGATTTGTCCTCTGGTCTTAGCTGGGCAGAGTTTTGCAAACACATTGTATTGAGATGAATCAATTCAGTAATACACATGTCAGAATTTTAGAGACTAACTCAGGAAAGTCCTGCTTGGAAGAGGCATTACTGCCTGGGCTGTTTCTTCATAAATAAACCTTTAAGTACTGGAAGAGTGTGGCTGGCCAAAAAACCTCATTATCAAACAAGTTGGTTAAATAAAGAATTACAGAAATGATATTATTTTATTTTTTCAATTGTGAGGCAATTCACTCTTCAACTGTGAAGTCTGATTCTTACTGCTTTTATTTACATCTTTATGTGTGATGCAATGTAATTTATATAATTATTATGCTTGATTTTTACTGTGTGTCTTCTCCAGAAGGAAATGTCTCCAAGACAGGGAATTTTGTTTCCTTTGTCCACTGAGGTTCTGCAAGGCTCTAAAAATGCCTAGCACATGGTAGAGGCTAAATGAGTATTTTGTGAATGACTGTCTTTTCAGAGGTCCCTTTTAAAAAAGCAATCAATATTAAAGATTCGCTAAAAAGCAGTTTGACAACATACATCAGCATCTTAAAATGTGCCTAACTCTTGATGCAATAATTCCTCTTTAGAACTAAAGGAATAAAGATCATTTATATACAAAGCTATGCAAAGAAGTTTATTGATAATAGATAAAATGGAAATGACCTAGATGTTATTTAAGTAGGGAAATGCCTAAATAAATTATAGTACATACATAAACGAGAATGTCGTACAGCCATGAAATCAGTTTTCAAAAACTTAGCAGGGTAGATTAAGTAAGAAAACCAGGATATAAAATAGCATATACACCATAGCCCCAACCATTGAAAAAATGCATAGGAAAAACTAGTATTAAATTAAATAAATGTAAATAGTGGGTTTTTTAGGTTGCACACTACAATAAACTTACATTGCTTTTACACACAGAAAAAAAGGTACATTTTCAAAGAGATTTAATATAAGCACTTTTCCTAACATACCTTTACTGTTTCTCATGTAATGTGTCTTAGAAAGGAATTTGTACCAAGAGAATAGTCTATGGGTTCTCTTAGCTAACATGTTAAACTTTGATAATTCCAAGTTTTCAGGGGTACTTAATTTTAATTAGTATTTTTGTCTCTTAAGTGATTTTTCTCCTTAGTAAACAGACTTTAAATTTAAACTGTGTTCCTATGTCCCTTCTACCGAAGCTTAAGACTTGTTGGCCGGGCGCGGTGGCTCAAGCTGGTAATCCCGAGCCACTTTGGGAGGCCCGGAGACGGGCAGGGATCCGAGGTCAGGAGATCGAGCCATCCTGGCCCTAACACAGTGAAACCCTGTTCTCTACTAAAAAATGCCAAAAAAAAAACTAGCTGGGTGAGGCTGGTGGGCACGCTGTAGTCCCAGCTACTGGGGAGGCTGAGGCAGGCGAGAATGCTGTGAAACCCTGGGCGAGGTGGATTCCTTGCAGTGAGCTGCAGAGATCCGGCCACTGCAACTGCCAGCCTGGGTGGACACAGCGAGACTCCGCTCTTCAAAAAAGAAAAAAAAAAAAAGAATTTTATCTTTATTTAATTAATTAATTTATTTAGAGTCAGAGTCTCCTTCTGTCGCCCAGGCTGGAGTGCAGTGGCACGATCTTGGCTCACTGCAGCCTCCACCTCTCGAGTTTAAGAGATTCTCCTGCCTCAGCCTCCCAAGTAGCTAGAATTACAGGCACCTGCCACCATGCCTGGCTAATTTTTATATTTTTAGTAGAGACGGGGTTTCGCCATGTTGGCCAGGGTGGTCTCAAACTCCTGACCTCAGGTGATCCACCCGCCTTGGCCTCTCAAAGTGCTGGGATTACAGGCATGAGCCACCACACCCGGCCAAGACTTTTATGTTTAAAGAAGAACATTTGTAGCCCTATACTTAGAACTCTTAAGTAAGCGGCTCCTCTACTTCCCTGAAATTAAAGAATGAAATTGCTGAGGGATGGTGGGGAAAATGCACAGTATTTTTGACACTAGGATTAAGAGCCTTATAATCCACCAACTGAGGTAGCCAGGCAGTTCAATATTTTGAATAAGAAAACTTTTGTTATAGTTTAGGTGTCATTACCCACTAGCAATGTGCTATTTAGCAAGTCATGCCCAGTTTCTGCTTTTGTAAAGTAGCGCTAATTACACTACCAAATGTGGTTGACATCATAATCAAACAAGCTTATATACGGTAGTAATTTGTAGGTAGTTATCAATTTGCATAATCTTGCTAGGCAGTTATAGAGTTCATTAAAAAATAATTGGGTTATCAACTAAATTCTGACTATTATAAAATGGCATCTAAAGTCCTACAAATTGTTAACAGTATCAACTTGACACAACACCTTCAATTAAAAACTGACTTTCAAAAAAGAGAACTGATACTGAATACTGAAAATAATTCCCTGGCTGGGCGCCATGGCTCACCCCTGTAATCCCAACACTTTGGGAGGCCAAGATGGGCAGATTACCTGAGGTCATGAGTTCGAGACCAGCCTGCCCAACGTGGTGAAACCCCGTCTGTATTAAAAATACAAAAATTAGCCAGGCATAGTGGTGGGTGCCTGTAATCCTCGCTACTTGGTAGGCTGAGGCATGAGAATCTCTTGAACCAGGGAGGCAGAGGTTGCAGTGAGCGAGATCACACCACTGTACTCTAGCCTGGGAAAAGGAGCAAGACTCTGGAAAGAGAGAAAGAGAGAAAGAGAAAGAAAGAAAGAAAGAAAGAAAGAAAGAAAGAAAGAAAGAAAGAAAGAAAGAAAGAAAGAAAGAAAGAAAAGGAAAGAAAGGAAAGAAGGAAGGCAGGAAAGAGAAAAGACAGAAAAGAAAAGAAAACAATGTCCTAATAAACTGTTTCTTTAACATTTTTAAATTTAAATTCTATTTATTTATTTATTTATTTTTTAAATAGAAGCAGAGTGTCACTATATTTCCCAGGCTGGGTTTGAACTCCTAGGCTCAAGCAATCCACCTGCCTCCATTTCCCAATGTGCTGGGATTACAGGCATGAGACACTGCACCTGGCCAAAGTATTTCTAAGATTTGGGCAGTAGGAGGTACCAGAAGAGCTTTGCAGCTAGTCATGCTCTTTGCTCCCTCTACTAATTTGGCAGCCATCAATATTTATAATGTATATCAAAGTGCCTTGAAAACATATAACACAATTCCAGAATGTTATAATAATGATGCTATTCATGCTGTGATTATAATAAAGTCCTTCATTTCTGAAAAGAAAATGTTAAATCTAGTGTATAAGGTACCTACAGTAGGGAAACATCTTTAGGTTAGTGGGGCCATTAGTACTACTACAATTACAATAGATTCATTTTATTATTTGCTTCAACTGAAGTCTATCTGGCTAAGATGTTATTGAATGGCATCAGTAAATGAATATAAAATTAAGCTAATAATATTAGGAGTAGGAAAATATCTAAAGATAATAAATCAGCTAAATCCTGTTGATGAGAAGAGAATTAATTCTGTGTTTAAGAGTTTTAACTTTCTGATTGCTTTGCTTTGCATATAGTAGATGACGTTTATTGGTATGATTGTTTGGTGTCTCTTTTAGAAGAATATGTTCTGAATAATATTTTCTGAGATGGAGTCTCACTCTGTTGCCCCGGCTGGAGTGCAGTGGTGTGATCTCGGCTCACAGAAACCTATATCTCCTGCCTCAGCCTCCTGAATAGCTGGGATTACAGGCATGTACCACCGTGCCCAGCTAATTTTTGTATTTTCAGTAGAGATGGGATTTTGCCATGTTGGCCAGGCTGGTCTCAAACTCCTGGGCTTAAGTGATCCAACTGCCTCCACCTCTGAAAGTGCTGGGATTACAGGCATGAGCCACCACACCCAGATTATATTTTTCAATACATGTTCTTAGCTTATTGCATGGCTTACAATTGCCCAGGATGTCACCCAGGTTGGAGTTCAGTGGTGTGAACATGGCTCACTGCAGTCTTGACCTCCCAGGTTCAAGTGGTCCTCCTGCCTCAGCTAGCATGGTGGACCGCATCTATAGTCTCAGCCACTTGGGAGGCTGAGGCAGGAGGATTGCTTGAGCCCAGGAGGTAGAGGCTTCAGTGAGCTATGATCAGAGCCTGTTTAGATAAATAATTCTTCCTGTAGTCCCAAAGTAGCTGGGACTATGGGCGTGGGCCACAATGCCGGGGTAATTTTAGTTGTATTTTTGGTACAGATGGGGTCTCTCTATCTTGCCCAGTCTGGTCTTGAACTCCTGGGCTCAGGCAATCTTTCTGCCTTGGCCTCCCAAAGTGCTGGGATTATAGGTGTAAACCACTGCAGCCGGCCTCCCAGGTGGTTTTATACCCAGGAATGTTTGAGAACCATTATACAAATTATAGTAAGCCTTAAAAAAATCAAATCAAAATAACAATTTAAATGTTACCATCTGCCCTAGAATAGTTTTGTCAATTTTGGTCAAAGTTAAAGAGAAAAAAAATATTTTGTAGCTTTATTTTGTTTTGTTTTAAACTTATTTATTATATTATTATTATTATTATTATTATTATTATTATTATTATTATTGTTATTGTGANAATTTTAGTTGTATTTTTGGTACAGATGGGGTCTCTCTATCTTGCCCAGTCTGCTCTTGAACTCCTGGGCTCAGGCAATCTTTCTGCCTTGGCCTCCCAAAGTGCTGGGATTATAGGTGTAAACCACTGCAGCCGGCCTCCCAGGTGGTTTTTATACCCAGGAATGTTTGAGAACCATTATACAAATTATAGTAAGCCTTAAAAAAATCAAATCAAAATAACAATTTAAATGTTACCATCTGCCCTAGAATAGTTTTGTCAATTTTGGTCAAAGTTAAAGAGAAAAAAAATATTTTGTAGCTTTATTTTGTTTTTGTTTTAAACTTATTTATTATATTATTATTATTATTATTATTATTATTATTATTATTATTATTGTTATTGTGATTATTGAGACCAAGTCTCGCTCTCTTGCCCAGGCTGGAGTGCAGTGGTACAATCTCAGTTCACTGCAACCTCCACTTCTCGGGTTCAAGCGATTCTCCTGCCTCAGCCTTCCGAGCAGCTGGGATTACAGGCACCCGCCACCATGCCCAGCTAATTTTCGCATTTTTAGGAGAGACAGGGTTGCACCATGTCAGCCGAGGAGGTCTTGAAGTCCTGACCTAAGGTAATCCACCCACGTCGGCCTCCCAAAGTGCTGGGATTACAAACGCAAGCCCCTGCACCTGGCTGTTTTAAACTTTTTTAGGAAACACAGTCTTGGTCTGTCCTCCAGGCCAGAAAGCAGTGGGACGATCATAGCTCACTGCAGCATCAAACTCCTGGGCTCAGGCGATCCTACCACCTCAGCTTCCCAAGTAGCTGGGACTACAAATGCATTCTACCACCCAGGCTAATAATAATAATTATTTTTTTGTACAGACTAGGGTCTCACTACATTGCCCAGGCTCATTTCGAACTGCTAGGCTCAAGCAATCTTCCTGCCTTGGCCTCTCAAAGTGCTGGGATTAGAGGTGTGAGCCACTGAGCTCAGCAGAAAAGATACATAAAGAAAAGTCCAAGAGAATAAAATATATAAGTGCACTCACCTGTTTCAGGTGTTTTATGAAAAAACGGTGAACTCCAAGCCTGCCAGTACCTTTTGCCTGTTTCTTGACATCTCACTTGAAATATGTACTTGATGTTTGGCTCCAAGTAGAATTCTGACTGTTGCACATATGTAAAATCGGTGTCAAATTCTTTAACCTAAAATGGACGGATAACAATAATAAAATATGGTGTGCTTTTAAAACAATTATTTTATTTAGCAGAAATGTATGGAACACCTATTATGTTCCAAGCTCTCTTCTAGACTCTAGGAAAACAAAGTGTTCTTTATATAAAACATGGCCATACGTAACCAAATACTGTCTCAAACATTAAAACTGAAAACCCACTACTTTCTTTGTGATGGAATCTTGCTCTGTTGCCCAGGCTGGAGTGCAGCGGCTTGATCTCGGCTCACTGCAACCTCTGCCTCCCGGGTTCAAGCGATTCTTCTGCCTCAGCCTCCCAAGTAACTGGGACTACAGGCGTGCACTACAACACCTGGCTGATTTTTTGTATTTTTAGTAAAGATGAGATTTCATCATGTTGGCCAGGCTGGTCTTGAATTTTTGACCTCAAGTGATTCGCCTGCCTCGGTCTCCCAAAGTGCTGGGATTACAGGTGTGAACCACCGTGCTGGGCCCACACTGCTTTATGTTTGACAACTGTCTCAAATCTCGAGAAAGTCCAAATATAATATTATATATATATATATATATGTGTGTGTGTATGTATATATTTATGTATGTGTGTATATATGTGTGTGTGTGTATACATATATATATATATATATATTTTTTTTTTTTTTAGATAGGGTCCCACTCTGTCGCCTAGGCTGGACTGTGGAGTGCAGTGGCTCGATCACAGCTCACTGCAACCTCCACCTCCACCTGGGCTGAAGTGATCCTCCTGCCTCAGCCTCCCAAGTAGCTGAGACTACAAGCATGCACTACCATGATTGGATAATTTTTTTTTTTTTTTGTAGAGACAAGGTCTCATTATATTGCCCAGACTGGTCTCCTGGACACAAGTCATCCTCTGCCTTGGCCTCCCAAAGTGTTGAGATTACAGGAGTGAGCCATCATGCCCAGTCTTAATTTTGGAATATATTCTTAATTTTGGAATATATTCTTTTAATGGGGTGGGCAAATGGTAACTGATAGCACCTGTTTGAATTTCTCTCTCCCCTGCAGCTGGATATTTAGATCAATAATTCTTCCTGAATGATGAAATAATTTTACTTGCTAATGGTGACTTTTAGAAAAAAATACCTATAAGCTAAGCTGTAAATTGGTCCTCATTGCAGGTTATTGCAGATTCTACAAGGCCCAATAATATACATATATACACACATATATATGTATATATCTATATATGTGTGTATATATATGTGTATGTGTCAGAGAAAAATTAAAATATTAAGAATGTTGAACTGAGAAATCCAATGGAGGATAAAGATAATAGCTGAGGGATAAACACAAAAATCTTTTTTTCCCTGGAGCACTACACCCTGCTATAAAACATAATGAAAAATGAGCCCCAAACAAGCTGTTTCAGTTGGCAGAAAGAAACCAAGACATTTGTACAGCATCTTCAGTATGTTCTAGTAACTGATTTACTGGGAAAAGTGAAGCATGATTGAAAGACAGACATAAAATATGTCAATATGTCTAGAAATGCATTTATGCCACAACTAGGTGAAAGCAGTTATCAGATACTCATGAAAGAGAAAGTTAGAACGATTGAGATTAAAAAAAAAAGAATGAGGTATCAACCTCTCTCAGGGATACTTCCCTTTAAAACCCAACCTTAGCATTAATCCTTCAAACCTGCAATGCACTGAAAATGTAAAATTCATGGAAATATTTGTTTGGGGATGTCATCTGCCCTAGAATAGTTTTGTCTATTGAGACATGGCTTATGGAAACTCTGAATGATATTTTTCAAATTCTGCATAAAAGATATCATTCAGAGTTTCCATAAGCCATGTCTCTATCCATGGCCCTGGAAATTTTCTGCAATGTTAATATAACTGGAGAGTGTCTGAGGTCTCCTGGGATCTAGAGAAATTTTACTTACTGTGCCAAAGATTTGACTTTCAAATGCACTCTGCTTCATATTAGTGTCTCTTGTAAGGAAGCTGTTATTCTCCAATATGCTTCTTACCATTACATTTATAGATAAGTCCTCTCGAAGGAAAGAAATATCCTAAAGTACAGTCAGAATTCCGAAATAGTAAGAAGAATGTTATGGAACTGTTATCAGTTGTTTAAACCATGAGGCAAACCAGGTGGCTGCTTAAGGCCCTGCAAGTACAACATGATACCTCAGGATAATATCTTTGGAGGCTAAAACGAATATTGAAAAAGCTGGACTTAATTGAGCATCTCTGTAAATAATATAATTTAAAGAGTGCAAGAAATTTTGAAATAAGTCCATTTCTACTTAGAGCCTCAACTCTGAAGGTTGGGGGTCATTGAAATTTAATGTTCATCAGTTTGAGATCTCTCTTTTCTTAGGTTAAATATAAGTTCCTGGGAACATCCTTGGGTGGAGGGAAGAAAAATCTCCAATATAGTTAGAGTTCTATAATCCCTACCTTCCCCAACTATCAATGTGGGACATGGCACAGGATGAGAGGGTCCTTGGTAACCCACCAGTGTCTAAGCCCTTGGTTTCTCCCTTTACCGTACAATCTCCTCCTCTTTCCGCCCAGGTAAGTTTTATCTAGTGTTTGGAAGAGGAGGGAAATGAGTTGGTGATGGGGAAATTTATTTGTGACTAATCATGTGTTCTTCCACATTTTCTGTCTTATACCAACTTTTAGACTCGGAATGCCAAAGCCAAGGATTTGTCTTTGCTATCTGTATGCTGTTCTATCAGCCCTTCCAAGAAAAGAACAAATACTTGGTTTTGTGCAGCCTAAGTTAAGAACGGTTTTCTCATTTTTAAATGGTCGAAAGAAAATGTTTATAAAAGACTACTTCATGATGCATGGAAATTATGTGATATCCAAATTTCAGTGTCCAAAAATGAAATTTTATTGGAACAGACTATGCCCATTCATTTACATAATTGTCTAAGACTGCTTTCACACTACAAACACACAGTTGAGTAGTTGAGACAGAGATCTTATGTTCTGCAAAGCCTAAAATATTTACCATTTGGCCCTCAAGTAAAAAGTTTGCTGAGACCCTGGTGTAGCTTAATTAGAGAAATGAGTCACCAATAATCCACTTACTTGAACACATAGCTAAGATTTCTCTGCCTCTGACTTGAACACATAGCTAAGATTTCTCTGCCTCTGTCACTAAAATCGGACACTATTAAAGACAAATAATAATAATAATAATAGTAATAGCTAATGTTTCAATGAAATGTTTCATGTAGCTAATGCTACATGAACTTGACATTATAAAAATCTAATAGAGATGCAAAAAATGATCATGGCACATCCCTGCCTTCCATGAGTTCATAGTTAAAGAGTAGAGAAACAGAAATGTAAACAGGAAAGTGTATACAATGTGGCAAACGCCCCTGAAATAGAGTATATGGAAGTAGGTGTGGATTGCTGTTCCCAACAGGGAGCTCAATTTTTGACATGCATTTGAGGGTCCTAGGAGACAGCCCATAAAGATACCAACAAATAGCTAGAAATGTAGGTCTGACTTTCATGAGAGTTGGGAGGGCTCCAAGTTCTAGCCTACATACAGGTGTAACTGAGGCCTTGGCAGTAGGTGAAAGGAGTAAGAAAGAGAGGAAACAGTGAGATGGTAGGTATGAAGGGAATGCCAATGTTTAGGGAACTGGCAGAAAAAAATAATTTACAAAGGAAAGAGCATCCAGAAATACTGATAGAAGACTAACACATTCTTGAAATGGGAAAACCAAGAAGAAAGACATTTTCAGGACAAGGTGGTCAACAGTGTCAAATGCTAGAGTAGGATGAAGACTGCCAAGATTCTTGGTCTTTGTTGTTTGGAAAAGTGCTACCATCCTCCTCTCCTCGCACGAACTGGTTCCAGCAGCAGGTGGAGAGCCTGATGACATTTTGAGGTGGATTGCAATAATGCCCTGGTGATTTCCCTGCCATATATCCTGTCCCTTTACTATGTAGCTTTGAACGTTCTCCCATTCTTGCTCTGGTTTGTCCATGTGGCTTACTTTGAGCCAGCAGACATTGGTGAGCCTGATACAAGCAGAGGATTGAAAGACACTGGAGAGACTGGGTGTAGGTGCTCTTGCCCTCTGCCATCACCATAAGGACATGCCCAGGCGAGCCTGTTGATGCAGAAAGAAGACCGGGAGACACATAGAGGAGAGCTCATGCAAAGACATAGGAGTGAGCCAGCTGAGCTGTAAACACATGCCCAATCCCAGCAAGCTCAACTTAGACCAGCTGGGCCCCACTGACTGTGAGAAATAAAAGTTTATTGCTATATGTCACTCCAGTTTTTGTGGCAGTTTGTTACACATTATTGTAGCAGTAGATAGCCGATATACCAATCCCTCTTATTTCATGTAAATAGGAGTATGTAATAAACTAGAAAAATGTTTAGGAAATAGAAAGGAATTATATCACCAGTGTCTCTGAATAAAAGTTTTCAGAAACCAACTGTTTTCTAGTTGCAACTCTTGTTCTCTGCTCCCCCTGGTGGTGCTACATAGGCCATCTTGGTAACAGGTACATTTGAGCTCACTTTTCAAAACCTCCTCTTTGTCAGAAGTGGCAAATGGAACCGAAAGAATATGTGTTATCTCATCTGCTCTTCATAACAATCCTTTGTGACAGGTAGTATTAGCTCCATTATATTAATAGGGAAATAGAATTTGAAAGAGGTCAAGCCAGATTTTTTTGAACTTATACCATCAGTAACTAAGTGCCTCTCACAGACTCTACATCACTTTAGGGACTCGATAGATTTTCAGAAAATGAAAAGACAGGTTTCAAACCAACTTTGAAAAGCTAGTTAAATTTTGTAATCAAGATTACATAGTAGGTGGTTTTTCTCTGAGATGTTTATTTTCTTTCTCTTTATAGAAGTGGAGGTCTCACCATATTGCCCAGGCTGCAGTGCAGTGGCTGTTCCAGGTGGGATCATAGTGCACTACAGCCTCAAACCTCTGGCTCAAGTGATCTTCCTGCCTCAGTCTCTCAGGTAGCTGAATATAGGCTTGTGCCTCCCCTCCTCCAACTGAGATTTATTTTCTTCCTGCTATCTCTGAGCCTTTACTAAAATCTGTATCTGTTCCAACCTGGTGGTCTAAGCTGGACTGCTAGGGAATTCAGAAGGGAGAGAAGTGAATGAGGTTGGAGCTAGATGTTTGTAAATGTTCTCCCAGAGGCAGTTGTGTCTCCAGAGACAAAATCTGAAGCTTTGACCTGGAACCATCTCTCAAGAGATAACTACAGTCATGTGTCACTTAACGACGGGGATACATTCTGAGAAATGCATCATTAAGCGATTTCATCATTGTATGGACATCACAGATTGTAATTACACAGGTGGTATAGCCTACTACACACCTAGGCTATATGGTACAGCCTATTGCTTCTAGGCTACAAACCTATAAAGCATGTTACTGTACTGAATCCTGCAGGCACTTGTAATATAAATCACTAGGTGACAGAAATTTTTCAGCTGCATGATAAGCTTAGGGAACCCCATCATATATGCCATCATCATTGCCTGAAACATGGACTGCTGCGTGGCACATATTCTTCTTGCCTCGTCAGCCTAATTCCCTTAGATATTTCCCAGTCTGTCTGTACCTTAGCTAAAGGAGCTGAAAAGCACCCTCAATACTGTGACTTTCAGGTGGATTCCTTTGCTCTACTATCCCTGCTGCATGGCTCCCCTAGAGGCTAGAGAGCAACATTACTAGCTAGCATTTAGTGAACAATTCCTCTATTCCAGGCTTGTAGCTAACTTTTTACATCATTGGATCCCCTTTCCCCCAACAAACAGATGAGGTAAGTGCTTATCTTATCCCCATGTTATGTATGGGAATAATGAGGCACAGAGAAGATAAGAAACTTGTTCAAGATTGCATGACTAGGCTGGGCGCAGTAATCTCAGCACTTTGGGAGGCCGAGGGGGGCAGATCACTTGGGATCAGCCCGGCCAACATGGTGAAACCCTGTCTGTACTAAAAATACAAAAAGTAGCCAGACGTGGGGGCTGGCGCATGTAATCCCAGCTACTAGGGAGGCTGAGTCAGGAGAATTGCTTGAACCCGGGAAGCGGAGGTTGCAGTGAGCCAAGATCACACCACTGCACTTCAGCCTGGGCAACACAGTGAGACTCTGTCTACAAAGAAAAAAAAAAAAAAAGATTGAATGACTCAGCCAGGAACAGTGGTTCATGCCTGTAATACCAGCACTTTGGGAGGCCGAGGCGGGACAGTTGCTTGAGTTCAGGAGTTAGAGACCTTGACACTAGCCTGGGCAACATGACACAACCCTGTCTCTACAAAAGAATTTTTTAAATTTAGCTGGGCATGGTGGCACTCTCCTGTGGTCAGCTACTCAGGAGGCTGAGGCAGGAGGATTGCTTGAGTCCAGGAGGTCAAGGCTGTAATGAGTTGAGATTGTGCCACTGTGCTCCAGCCTGGGCAGTAGAGCAAGACCCTGTCTCAAAAGGGGAAAAAAAAAAAAAATAGATTGCATGACTAGAAAGTAGCAGAGCCAGGCTTTGAACTCTAGAGCCTGTGCTCTTGGCCACAAGGCTTTCCTGTCGCTTTGAAGTAAACCCCCCACCTCCAGCAATATCTAATGGAGGTTGAAGTGGTAGAAGAGACCTGTAATCTTTGGTATCCTCCCACTCCTCTTAACTCTGACTTTCCTGTCTTCCTACAGAAATGCAAAGACAACACTTCATGCATGACCCAGATGAAACTGATAGTAGCAAATGTAAACAAAGCTTCATTCTGGCTACAGTGCCTTGGCTTCAGTGATCTGGATAGAAATGGTAATTCACTTTTTCTGTGTTAGCGGTTGTGTTCAACGGAAATGTGGTAGATTGACTGAGGGAGTCATGAGTTTAAAAAAACTTAAAAAAAAAAAATAATGATGGAGGAGACAGAACCTGGCTTTGGATTGAAACCTATCTTTTCATTTTGTAAATTTTTTTTGGTCTTTAAAGTGATGTAGAGTCTGTGAGAGGCACTTAGTTACTGATGGTATAAGTTCAAAAAAAATCTGGCTTGACCTCTTTCAAACTCTATTTCCCTATTTATATAATGGAGCTAATACTACCTATCATGAAGGATTGTTATGAAGAGCAGATGAAATAACACATATTCTTTCTGCTCTATTTGACACTTCTGATAAAGAGAAGCTTTAGAAAAGTGAGCTCAAATGTACCTGTTACCAAGATGGCCTATGTAGCACCACCAGGGGGAGCAGAGAACAAGAATTTTCAACCAGAAAACGGCTTCTGAAAATGTATTCAGAGACACTGATAATACAGTTACTTTCTATTTTCCAAACATTTTTTCTAGTCTATTACATACTCCTATTTACACGAAGCAAGAGTATTTGGTATCTTTTTTTTTGGAGACAGAGTCTCACTCTGTCACCCAGGCTGGAGTACGGTGCATCTTGGCTCGCTGCAAACTCCACCTCCCAGATTCAAGTGATTCTCCTGCCTCAGCCTCCTGAGTAGCTGGGATTACAGGAACGCACCACCACACTCAGCTAAATTTTTTGTGTTTTCAGTAGAGACGGGGTTTTGCTGTCATGGCCAGTCTGGTCTTCAATCCCTGAGCTCAGGTGATCCGCCTGCCTTGGCCTCCCAAAGCACTGGAATTACAGGCATGAGCCACTGCACCCAGTCTAAGAAACTTGGCATTCAATAGAAACTTGACTATGCAATAGAGAAGAAAAACCCATTTTCTGGGGAGAAATTCAAACCAGCTGCAGAAGTTTGCATAAGTAGCAAGGAGCCTAATGTTAATCCCCAAGACCATGGGGAAAATGTCTCCAGACCATATCAGAGGCCTTCACAGCAGCCCCTCCCAGTCAGGCTGCAAATTTTCTGAACTTTTATGTTCTGTTTCACTTTTAAAACTGAATGCCTTTAACAGCATCCAAATCACTTCTTGAATGCTTTGCTGCTTAGAAATTTCTTTTACCAGATACCCTAAATCATCTCTTTCGAGTTCAAAGTTCCACAAATCTCTAGGGCAGGGGCAAAATGCTGCCAGTCTCTTTGCTAAAACATAACAAGAGTCACCTTTCCTCTAGTTCCTAACAAGTTCCTCATCTCCATCTGAGACCACCTCAGCCTAGATTTCATTATCCATATTGCTATCAGCATTTTGGGCAAAGCCATTCAACAAGTCTCTAGGAAGTTCCAAATTTCCCACATTTTCCTTTCTTCTTCTGAGCCCTCCAAACTGTTCCAGTCTCTGCCTATTACCCAGTTCCAAAGTTTCTTCCACATTTTTGGGTATCTTTTAAGCAATGCCCCACTCTACTACTACCAGTATACTGTATTAATCCATTTTCATGCTAATGATAAAGATATACCCAAGACTGGGAAGAAAAAGAGGTTTAATTGGACTTACAGTTTCACATGGCTGAGAAGGCCTCAGAATCATGGTGGGAGGCAAAAGGCTCTTCTTACATAGTGGTGGCAAGAGAAAATGAGGCAGAAGCAAAAGCGGAAACCCCTGATAAACCCATCAGATCTTGTGAGACTTACTCACTATCACGAGAATACCATGGGAAAGACTGGCCTCCATGATTCCATTACCTCCCCCTGGGTCCCTCCCATAACACGTAGGAATTCTGGGAGATACAATTCAAGTTGAGATTTGGTGGGGCACAGCCAAACCATATCAGGTACTCATGGACATAAAGATGGCAACAATAAACACTGGGGACTACTAGAGTGCACAGGAAGGTAGGAGGGCAAGGGTTGAAAAACTAATTATTGGTAACTATGCTCAGCACCTGGGTGACAGGAATCATACCCCAAACCTCAGTGTCATGCAATATATCCAGGTAACAAACCTGCACATGTGCCCCTGAATCTAAAATAAAAGTTGAAATTATTTTATAAAACAAAAACTAAAGTGGCTTCAATATCATGCAAACAATCAGATTAAAAACATGTAAAATAGACATAATAAGTCCACTGTAGTCACTGATGGTTGGCTTTTAAATCATTCATTCACATGCTAAAGAATAATGAAAGTTGAGCTTACATTCCAAGTTTGGTTTGTTGTAGCCTTGTATCTCATTTCACAGGAAACCTTTTCAATTGTTGTTTGACTGTCCCAATAAATTATGGTCTTGGGCACTGTAGCATTTATAGTCTCAGCCCTGGAAATGATGGATGCAGAAGGTATCACTAGGAAAAAAAAAAAAAAAAATACGTGGCTGTTTAAAACTTGCCTAGAGAGAAACCGTCATCTTTTCATCAATATTTAGACATGTGAAAGTTCAAAGTAAAAAACATAATGTAAAATTCATGATCTAATGAACAATTAATGAACATTTTCTTATTCACTAATTTGTAATGTAGAAGAAAACTGCTGTTAAGGAAAATTCTATTCAACCTCTTCCTCATTTTAAAAAACTGAACTCTAATAGTACTGTCTTTCCCTGACCTTCCACTCCCTTATAATCCTAACTAATAAAATTCCAGAGCCTAGCCTTGTTAACAAAAGAGTATAAAAATGAGATAAAGGAGCTATCTCCTCTTCTCTGCATCTGTTGACGAAGAGATGATATGCACCCAAATTTAGTTCAGATGATCAGATTTGATAAGATGTTAAATTGAGCCAGGTGTGGTGATGTGTGCCTAAATTCCAACTGCTCAGGAGGCTGAGATGGGAGGATCACTTGAGCCCAGGAGTTCAAGGTTGCAGTGAGCCATGATGGTGCAACTGTACTCCACCCTGGACAACAGAATGAGAGCTTGTCTTAAAAAAAAGAAAGAAAGAAAGGCTGGGCATGGTGGCTCATGTCTGTAATTCCAGTATTTTGGGAGGCTGAGGTGGGCAGATCACTTAAGGTCAGGAGTTTGAGACCCAGCCTGGCCATCATGGCAAAATGCTGTCTCTACTAAAAATAGAAAAAATTAGCCAGGCGTGATGGTGCGTGCCAATCCCAGCTACTCAGGAGGCTGAGGCAGGAGGATCACTTGAACCCAGGAGGCAGAGGTTACAGTGAGCTGAGATCATGCCACTGCACTCCAGCCTGGGTGACAGAGCGAGACTCTGTCAAAAAAGAAGAAAAGAAAGAGAGAAAGAGAGAGAAAGAGAGAAACAGAAAGAGAGAGAGAGGGAGGGAGGGAAGGAGGAAGGAGGAAGGAAGGAAGGAAGGAAGGAAGGAAGGAAGGAAGGAAGGAAGGAAGGAAGGAGGAAGGAAAGAAAGAAAAAGAAAGAAGGAAGAAAGAGATAAGAAAGAAAAGAAAAGGAAGAAAGAAAGAAGAAAGAAAAAAAGATGTTCAAACTGAGATGTTCAATAATTTTCTCCTTCTCTTGTGTATTAGGGAAACATATGAATATTTATATCTATTGCTAACTTGTTTTGTTCTCCATTACAATAAATCTGCCCTTCCTTGAAACTTTGACTTGAAGAAAGCAGGTCTCATAAGACTCTAAGGTTTTATAAATTGTTGGCATGTTCTATAATAATAACCTTCAAAGGGGGAACTGAAATTCTGATTGATTATTTTACTAGTTGTTTTGTTAGAGTAGGAGGTATATAGTTGGAATCTCTATGTTTCTAAACTGTGTAAATAGTTCTAAGTTTGTTCTGTCTGAACAGAATAGAATCATTAACACTTTCCATTTCTCCCCTAAGGAACAATGAAAACCTATGACTTTGCTAGATGTATTATTTAACAAAGAACTCAAGGGCCTGTAGGCATGTTTTTAGAAACCACTATTACAGGTTAATATTCTCTATGAATTAGTTTATTTTCATTTATTCTAAGTTTATAAAGCTTTAAGAAAATTATTGCTTTATTACAATGACTATTATACTATCATTATCTAAAATTATGTGCAAAGGTAGACGATTTACAGAGAAAAATAAAAATTAAGGATTTGCTGTCTAGTAGCACAGTCCTATAATAAAATTTTGGGGCTAAACCTGGTGTAGAAGTAGTAGCAGCTTTAATTTAATTAACAAGCTTACTGTACTCAACTTTTATCATCTGAATTCCATAGCTGATTTCCTTTTACTAGTGCAAGCTTCTTGTAATAAGAATCAGTATTCAGGCTGGATGCAGTGTCTCACGCCTGTAATCCCAACACTTTGGGGAGGCCGAGGTGGGCAGATCATTTGAGGTCAGGAGTTCAAGATCAGCCTGGCCAACACAGCGAAACCCTTGTCTCTACTAAAAATACAAAACTTAGCCGGGTGTGGTGCCAGATGCCTGTAATCCCAGCTACTTGGGAGGCTGAAGCACAAGAATCACTTGAATCCAAGAAGCAGAGGTTGCAGTGAGCTGAGATCATGCCACTGCACTCCAGGCTGGGTGACAGAGCAAGACTCTGCCTAACACCCACCCTGAAAAACAAAAAATCAGTGTTCAGAGATTCTAGAGTCAAGGGCGTGGATCCCTGGGGCTCTGAAATTGCTTAGGACTATGTAAGCACCCTCAAGGCCATAAATTTCACACCTCCTCCTGTCACCCACCTCCTCCTGTCACCCACCTCCTCCTGTCACCCACCTCCACCTGTCTCCCGCCTCTGAGTTCGGCTTGGCCACTGTTACAGCAGCACAAGCATTCTAGGACTCTTTTGGCAAAAGAATTATTCTGAGGAGAAAGCAAAAATCTGTTTAGTCTTATGAGGAATGCAGATAGCGCAGTAAGAATCATAGCCATAAAGCAGGGTAGTGCAATCCAGATTTAAGTCTTTAGGTTTGAATGAGTTCATATTTTTGCAAACTGGCATTTATTATATAATACATACTTGAATATTTAGTTTGTTACACAAGACTTAAATGTTGAATTTTTATTCTGACTGATTAGGTTTCACATATTTCCACCAGATCTTACATTTTTAGAAAGTATCGGGAGGCCAAGGAGGGTGGATCACGACGTCAAGAGATGAAGACCATCCTGGCTAACATGGTGAAACCCCGTCTCTACTAAATAATACAAAAAATTAGCCGGGCGTAGTGGCGGGTGCCTGTAGTCCCAGCTACTTGGAGGCTGAGGCAGGAGGATGACGTGAACCCGGGAGGCGGAGCTTGCAGTGAGCTGAGACAGCGCCACTGCACTCCAGCCTGGGCGACAGGACCGAGACTCCGTCTCAAAACAAAAACAAAAAAGTATCAATTTCATTATCGATGTCATATTTTAAAATTCTACTCGTATTGAAATAAAAGCGAGATTTTAGCCTTTTAGCATATTTCCAACACATTTATCCATATTTGTGTAATGGGGAGAATTAATATTCAAAATGGCAGGTAGAAAGCACAACACTTTCTGTACTCGAATTTATTTCCCACAAGAGAAGTTAAAAGCATTCCTCTCATATGCTTTTCTGGCAAGTGTTACTGTGCTACTAACTCTGCCCTGCCATTCAGCATAACTTCCCTAATGTAATGAAAGCCCAGCCCATAGCTGCTATGTGGAAATTGTTCCCAGGACAGTCTTCTGTTCTCAGTGGCATAGAACAGTTCATTTATCTAATATGAAATGTCTCATTCTTAAAGTGTTACCCATGAAGACGGCTCATCTGTTAATAATCTGGTGGTTTTGTTGGCTGGGGCCTCCTATACAATTAATCTGTATTTTTCACCCTGAGTTTCTGAGTACATTTCGGGATAATGAAAAGGCAAGGAAAGAAATAGAGACGAAAGGGGAGGAAGAGGTGGAGGAGGAGGAGGAGGTGGAGGAGGTGGAGGAAGAGGAGGAGGGAAAGAGAAAGAAGGAGAAGAAGGAAAAGGAACAACTACAAACTCCTAGTTCCCATTGTGAGAAGTCAGTCTGGAACTAGAGGCCAGATGAGATTTTTTCCTTTGTGGGAGGTGGGGTGGTGGTAAACTATGGCAAGTCAGCATGTCTGGGATGAAATCTGGCTCTCCTCATTACTAGCTAAGTGACTTTGCACAAATTATTTTATCACTTTCTTCATCTGTAAAACGGGGACAGTGGTACTTATGTATGGCTGTTTCCAGAATGAAATGTGATGTGCATGAGAGGTGTCTGGAACACAGGAGGTACTAAATAAATGGATGCAATGATATTAAGATCATAAGATTGTAATGATAATAATAATAAAAATATTATTATTATAATTCAGTTCCTAAAAATTGCACTGATAAAATGATACTGGTCATGATAGCCTTTAAACGTCATTAATTCATTGAGGGGCATCTATTATAAGAAAAGGGTATATTACTGCATTCTACCTGAAAATGTCAATTTACAGAAATGTATGTAGCATAGTCAAGAGAACTGTAACTCCAAGGATATACAATAAAACGAAGTAATTGTCCATCATCATATTCAACAGAGTGTGTTTTCAAATCTAATATCCAGGCTGGGCATGGTGGCTCACGCCTGAAATCCCAGCATTTTGTGACGCCAAGGCAGGAGGATCACTTGAGCCAAAGAGTTCGAGACAAGCCTGGGAAACGAAATGAGACTCTGTCTCTAAAAGAGATTTAAAAAAATTAGCCAGGCACTGTGGCATATGGCCTGTCATCCCAGCTACTTGAGAGGCTAAGGCAGGAGGATCGCCTGAACCCAGGCAAGGTTGCAGTGGGCTGTGATCGTGTCACTGCATTCCAGCCTGGATGACAGAGTGAGACCCCCTCTCTCTCTATAAAAAAAAAAGTGTGTGTGTGTGTATATATATATGCACATATATACATATATGCATATTAATCTGTATGATCTGTAATCATATTAACATGTATACACGCATGCGTGTATACATGTACACATGTATATATACATATACATATATGCATATATGTGTATATGTGCATATATATGTGTGTGTGTGTGTGTATATATTCAGAGCATAAGAACAGATTTTTACACCAATACCATTAGTTGAGATAGTTGAGGTTAGTTGAAAAGTAGAGATCATTAGTTGCAATAGAAGACTTCAGTGATCCCAGAAGGGTACCCATAGTGAAGGCTTCATATCCCCTAGAACATTAATCAGCAGAAAAGTTGTCAGATACAGTGCAATGTGCTTTTATTTTTCTCATAAAGACTGAGGACCAGAGTCAAAAATATTGGAATTAAATGTTCCTTCCCTACCTCTGTGATCTCAAATTTTTTTAATGCCATCAAACCTCAGTTTTCTAATATACAAATTATAATCTCCTATAAAATAGGGTTGATATGAGGGTTAAATAATGTATGTGAAAAGCTGTTAGCTGGCTGGGCGCAGTGGCTTATGCCTGTAATCCTAGCACTTTGGGAGGCTGAGGTGGGTTGATTGTCTGAACTCATGAGTCTGAGACCAGCCTGACCAACATAGCAAAACCCCATCTCTACTAAAAATACAAAAATCAGCCAGCCGTGGTGGCACACACTTGTAGTCCTAGTTACTAGGGAGGCTGAGGCATGAGAATTGCTTGAAGCCAGGAGGCAGAGGTTGCAGTGAGCCGAGATCATGCAACTGTACTCCAGCCTGTGTGACAGAGTGAGACTCTGCCTCAAAAAAAGAAAAAGTAGTTAATATATAAGAAAGTGCTCAATAAATGTTAGCTTATTGAAATAATCTTTAATTATAACAACAGGAATCATTGTTACTGGGATCTCCAAAGAGAGGATGATTCAGACTTGGTGTCATTTGGCTGAATTGTGGTTTTAGGACTTGGATGTAGTTGTAAAAGGCTCAAGGGTGATTACTTTTTGGAATTTATCTTAAGGAAACAATCAAAAACTATGCTAAAATTTAGCCACAAAGTTGTTCATGGCAATATAGTTTATATGGTTCAAAACTGAAAACAGTGTTAATCTCCAACAATAGGGATTAAACTGCTATATATTCAGACAACATTAAAAATAAAACTATAGATTAAATTAATAGAAATTGTTTATTACTAATATATAACTATAAAAGGTAGGGTATAAAATATCTGAAACAAAAACTATTAATGTTTGTTAAATCTGGCTGATGAACAGAGAGGTCTACATAATTCTCTGCAATTTTCTATGTATTTTGTAAAACTTTTCAAAATCAAAACAAACAAACAAAGCTTACATAAGTCCCCAAGTAGTGTATAGAGTATGACTTTAGCATGCTGTATTTTCACAACATAAGACTCAACAAACTTTATCATGATAATTGTGGGGTTGTTTTATTTGTTTTTTGTTTTGTTTTGTTTTGTTTTGCCTTCCCTAGTAGATGGTAAGTTATTTCAGGGCCGGTACCTTGTCTATCTTATTCACTCTAGCCTTTAGAACAATGCTTAGAAACAAGAAGTTTCCAATAAATATTTGCAAAAACACATACATCTTTTTTTTTTTTTTTTTTTTTAAGATGGAGTTTTGCTCTGTCACCCAGGCTGGAATACAGTGGCACAATCTTGGCTCACTGCAACCTCTGCCTCCCAGGTTCAAGAAATTCTCCTGCCTCAGCCTCCTGAGTAGCTGGGACTACAGGTGCCTGCCACCATGCCCGGCTATATTTTTTTCCTTTCTTTTGTATTTTTAGTAGAGACAGGGTTTCACCATGTTGACCAGGCTGGTCTCGAACTCCTGACCCCAAGTAATCACCTCGACCTCCCAAAATGCTGGGATTACAGGTGTGAGCCACCGGGATCTGCCACATAAAGCAATTTAGAAATAAAACTGGAAGGATATACGACAAAATGGCAACAGCACTACTCATCTCTAAGTTGTCTTGGGCAGGTAGAATTATGGGTAATTTCTGTTTCCTTTATCATGCTCTGCAGGAACTTTAGGGGAACTTTTTTCAGATCTAGACCTCATTTGACTAGACCACCGCAAACTGGTTATTATTAAAGACATCACAGAATTTCTTATTCTTTACCTATATCATCCAGGTGAATTTGCAGTTGTTTTGACTCTTCCATGCCTAGTGCGTTTTCTGCTTGGACCCAAACCAAATACTTCTTGCCACCTTGTAATGAATCAGTGGAGATGTTAATATAGCTTGAGGTGAGATACTGTTGCTCTTCTTCTGTCTCTAAACTTAAACAAAAAAAGATAATCATAAATCATATTTAGTTTGAATTAATTGGCTGAGCATGGTGGCTCACACTTGTAATCCTAGCACTTTGGGAGGCCAAGACAGGTGGATCACCTGAAGTCAGGAGTTCGAGACTAGCCTGGCCAACATGATGAAACCCTGTCTCTACTAAAAAAATACAAAAATTGGTGGCATGTGTCTGTAATCCCAGTTGCTTGGGAGGCTGAGGCAGGAGAATCACTGGAACCCGGGAGGTGGAGGCTACAGTGAGCCAAGGTCACGCCATTGCACTCGAGCCTGGGAGATAGAGTGAGACTCTGTCTCAAAAAAAAAAAAAAAG
>NW_016806642.1:2149720-2157824 GCF_001698545.2 Rhinopithecus bieti
TCCTTCCTTCCTTCCTTCCTTCCTTCCTTCCTTCCTTCTTTCTCTCTCTCTCTCTCTCTCTCTGTCTCTCTCTCTCTCTTTTTTTCTTTCTTGGTCACACAGGCTGGAGTGCAATGGTGTGGCCACAGCTCAATGCAGCCTTAACCTCTCAGGGTCAGGAGATCCTCCCACCTCAGCCTCTTGAGTAGCTGGGACTACAGGCATGCACCACCACTCTCAGCTAATTTTTTGTTGAGACAGGGTTTTGCCACATTGCCCAGGCTGGTCTCGAGCTCTGAGCTCAAGTGATCCTCTTGCCTTGGCCTCCTAAAGTTCAGGGATTACAGGTGTGAGCCACCACACCTGGTCTAGATATTTCTTTATAGCAAGTCAAGAATGGACTAACACAGGAGTGTCCTCAAATCTCCTAACCTCTTGTCCCACTCCTCGTTCACTCATTCTTCTGCAGAGATAAATAGGCCCCCCTCAGACTCCAAAACACAACGTAATCTGTAATCAGATTCATTTGTGACATGGAATTATTTTCACTGGACTTTCCTCAGTTCCCATTTCTTGAGCCCTTTGAACTACCTACTCCATTATTTCATGTTCTTAAGTTTCTCAGATTTTCTACCTCCTTGGTAACTGTATTCAACTTATTCCCATTTGGTCTTTAGTCCTTTTATTGTGATGTTTGCCTTTACTCTTCCTTGAAACGGCTCTTTTAAAATGGTGTCCTTTGCAAGGTGAAGTCCTCTGAATCATCATTTAAGCATTTATCCTTCTTGATTGGTTGTAATTCTTACTTCCCTTGCTACCCAAAGCCTGTTTTCTGGGTTAGAGGGCCTCCCTCTCTCACACCTGCTTAGTGACATGTCCCCCTCCAGTCTTCCATCTGGGTTTCTCTCCCTACTCTCTGAGTCCACCCACATTGAAGGTCCATCCCAGCACTTGCCTTTTCCCTGACCCCTTTTTTCTGGGCTCACTCTCTTCCCAGCTTCAACTGCTATTTCACATGTGTGTCTCCCACATACCTGTGCCCTCACTGGGAGCTTCATTTTGATGTCTGACTGGAAACAGAACTATAGAAAATTGACAACTAAATTATCTTTCCATGCAAATCAGCACTTCTTGCCAGTATCTTCATTGTTGTCAAAGGCATGCTGTCCTCCTTTCTCAATTTGCTATTTTTAACAACTTTCTCTTCGTCACCTTTAAGAGCCAACCAATTACTAAAGAAGGTTAAGTATTTTTTAAGCATTAAAATATTATTTTCTTACTTTATCTTTTTTCCCTGTTTTGATAGCTATGGCAATGCTCTAGGTCTTTATTACCTGTGTGGTATATTACTTTCAGACTCCTAAGTTAATTGCATTACATCGTGAAACTGAACTTGATATAGATATACTACTTTAGAAGGAAAATAACCTTGAAATCTGAACAAATGCTGGAAAGCCAAGTAGCCTACATTCTTGTTTTATTCTATGTTTTAGAGACAGCGTCTCACTCTGTCACCCAGGTTTGAGTGCAGTGGCACAGTCATAGCTCACTGCAGCCTTGACTTCCTGGGCTCAAGTGATCCTCCCACCTCAGCCTCCTGAGTAGCTGGGATTGCAGGCATGTGCCACCAGGCCCAACGAATTTTTTTATTTAAAATAATTTTTTTAAAAAGAGATGCAGCCTCCCTATGTTGCCCAGGCTGGTCTCGAACTCTTGGCCTCAAGGGATCCTCCCACATGAGGATTACAAACATGAGCCACTGTGCTCAGCCATGTACATTCTTATTTTCATCAGATGGAAACACTTCACAAATTTGCATGCCGTCCTTGATCAGGAGTCATGCCATCTTCTTTGTCCTGCTCCAATTATAGTGTCTGTGCCACTGAGGCAGACTCTAACCTGATTTTTTAAATATAATACCATCAACAGTCCTCTCTCTCAGGAGACAGCCTTGACTGGATTTGTGGAGACGATGGAGCTTAAAAACCACTGTCCCTCTCTGGGACTCCACCAAGTCCTGTTACTACCATACATCTTTTCAGCAACTCCTACATTTTTCTAGCCCCAAAATATCCCACCAGGATTAAACCTGCCAGCCACTTACATCTTTTGGAATCCAAGAAACACGCTTGCTGAGACACAGAAAAAAGGAACCAGCCTTATGCTATTAATACCAAGTAGTAAGCACATGTCTAAGTACTATAGAAATTCTGTATTTTATATAATTTATATAAACTTATTGCTACTACCAGAACAAGACAACCTCAGCAAGTGGTCAAGGAATCTCTCTAAGGCTGATAGTCATTGGAGGGCTGAGGAGCAACTCCTCTTGTTCAGCTCAGGTTTTTCAGTTCCAGTGTATTTTTTCTGTGTTGTCCCTTTCCTCATACCAGCGTGAGATCACTATGAACACCATGAGAGGACTAGAAGGATATGTCATGGCGACTAAAATCACAGGGGTTGGGCTTTAGAGACAGACCTATCTTCAAATCCCAGCTCTGCCCCTTGATAAGCTGTAAGACTTGGGGCAAGTTACTGAAGGTCTATACAGTTCAGGTTACTCATCCTCAGTATAGGAGTAACATTGTTGCTATCATGAGTAAATGAAATAAGAAACAGAGTAGATGGCTTGCCACATAATAAAGAACTCATTAAACAACAATTATTCTGAATTAAGAGATACTGGCTGAGGCCAGGCGTGGTGGCTCACACCTGTAATCCCAGCACTTTGGGGGGCCGAGGCGGGCAGATCACTTGAGGTCAGGAGTTTGAGACCAGCCTGGCCAATGTGGTGAAACCCTGTCTCTACTGAAAATACAAAACTTAGCCAGGCACGGTGGCGGGCACCCATCCTCTCAGCTACTCAGGAGGCTGAGGATTGCTTGAGCCCAGGAGATGGAGGCTGTAGTGGGCCGACATTGCACCACTGCACTCCAGTCTGGATGACAGAGACTATGTCTCCATTTTTTTTTTTTTTAAAAAAGATATTTATGATATGTGACTTTGACACATTCTAAAGAATACAAATGAAACTTTTAAAATTGCTGTATTTCTTATCAGTGAAATTTCTCTTGTATCACTGTATCTTAAATTATGCCATTAAATCAAGATGTTTACATAGTTACTTTACATTCTTTCTGAAATAAGATGAAATGTAAATACCTTAACAGAGAACTTGTTATAAGGTATGTTAACCTCATGCTAAGTCAGAATTCAAATGTGAAAACAAGGAAATGACAACTCTATGTAAGTAGTAAGTAGGACATCTTTGAATGTTTTCCAGTTAGAGAAAACCACATTGTATGTTCTTCATTGGTTTGTGGCTAATTCTTTTACCACACATACTGAGACCACAAGTCAAAATGGAAATGTATTTTCAAACTGACAGTAACCATAGTTACTAAGTAATTTAATTCTGCTCTTAAAGTCTACCCCATATTAGCACCTAGACCACAAAGCACTGTTTTAATTGAAGAATCCGATAATAATGACTAATTACACCTTAGGGTTATTTTTATATAGAACTTGTGATATTGTGACATAATAAGAAATATATATTTGGTCTCTGTCTGGTTCCCAGCACACAGCTCCTAAAACCCTTGGAATCTCCAAAGTGCTAATGAGATGACTAATGGCTGGGGGCTCCTGGAGAGGCTCGGGGTAGGGGCTGGTTGCCAGGGGAACCAACAACGTGACGAGAAGATTGAAACTTTCAGTCCTCCCAACCCCCTCACCCTTTCACCCACCCCCATATCCTGGGAAGAGAGAAGGGCTGAATGTTGAGTAGATCACCAATGGCCAATGATATGATAAGTCACGCTTATGTAATGAAACCTCCATAAGAACCCAAAAGGACTGGGTTCAGGGAGCTTCCAGATATCTGAACACATGAGGATGCCTGCAGGGTGGTGTGCCCGCATGCCTTGCCCCATGCATCTCTTCCATCTGGCTGTTCATCTGTAGCCTTTGTAATATCCTTTATAATAAATTGATAAATATAAGTAAAGTGTTTTTCTGAGTTCTATGAAACACTCTAGCACGTTAATCAAACCTGAGGAGTGTATCGTGGAAATCCCGGTTTTTAGCCAGTTGGTCAAAAGCACAGTTCATGACCCAGGGCTTGTGATTGGCATTTAAGATAGGGTTGACTCTTGTGGGACTGAGCCTTTAGCCTGTGGGATCTGATGCTACCTCCAGGTAGATAGAGTCAGAATTGAATTAAATTAGAGGACATCTAGCTGATGTCTGCAGGAGAAATGATTGGTGTGTGGGGAAAATCTTCCCGCATCTGGTGTCCGAAGTGCTGTTGAGAGTAGAAAGGAGAAAACACTTTGGTTTTCCTCATTTACAGAACTGTGTATTACAAAGTTTTTGAATATCTTATTTCTATTTCTTTTTTTCATGGGCTAATACATGACAGATGATTTGTTGAAGGGAGTTAGTATAATGCATATTTTTCTGATGTTCCCTGAGCACCTAGATGTAGTTGTAATTTACAGATTTTCAATAAACATTACAGATTCATCTTGATAATGGTAAATAGTGTCTTTCATTCATTTAATCACTCATTCAATAAATATTTACTTAACATTGACTATATTCCAAGTATATTTTTAGATATTGGGGCTACAATGAACAAAACAAATGAAGTCCCAACTGTCATGGAGCACACATTTTGGTGGAAACAAATAAATATAGAATCTGATCTATGTATGGTGAGAAATGTTCAGAAGAAAAATAAAGTGGAGTTGAAAGGTTAGGCGGTTCTGAGAGTAAGGGTGGGATTTTTGGGTTTTGTTTTAGAGAGATGAGGGAAGTCTTATCTGAGAGGGTGACATTAGGGCAATAAAGAAGCCCTGCGGCTCTCTGGGGGAAGAGCATTCTAGGTAACGTGCAAAGGCCCTGAGGTAGGACATTGCTTGGCCTGTTCAAAGAGCAGCAAAGAGGTCAGTGAGGTTTTACTAGGAAAGGGATTAAAGATGAAATCAGAGAGTTTTGGAAGAGGGGAAAGTTTAGAAGACTTGTAAGGTCACAAAGAGTCCTTGAGGGGCTCTGGCTTTGATCTCTGAGTGAAATGGGAGGTTCTGAGCAGAAGGGTGATGTGGCCTGAGGTGCGTGTGAAAAGGATTACTGTGAAAACTCATGAGTAAGGGACTCTGGAGGAAGCGAGTTGACCAGTTAGAAAGTTCTTGTACTCCCAAGTGAGAGATGATGCAACTTGGATTTCAGTGTAGGTGGTGAGGTCATTTTACAAGATAGAGCCAGAAGGTTTTGCTGGTCAATTAGATGAAGGGCATAATAGAGAGGAATCCAGGAGGATATACCTGATTTTGACCTGAATAATGTAAACGATAGAGTTGCCATTTACCGAAATGGGAAATGCAAGTCTGGGGAGAGGAAACAGAGTGTTTGGTTTTGAAAATGTTAACTTCAAGATAGCTTGAATGACAGGTTAGAAACATGGCAGCTATATTTGGTGGAGATACTCAGACAGAGGCATACATTGGGGAGTTTTACACCATAAATTTGAAGGCTATCCTTTAGGAAATGACTGTAGATAGAGATAATAAGAGGTCTGAGGTGTGAAAGTTGCACATACGAGGATGAAAACACTTTTACCAGACCCAGACAAAATAGGGCAGGAAAGGCCCGAAGGAGAGGAGGCCCATGCTTACACGTCTGAGATAAGAACTGCTTCCAAGGACTTTCTAAAAACCTTTCATTCATCCCCTGCTTTGATAAGGTTTATCACTAGACATTCTTTAGGACTGCAGTAATCCAGATAAGATGTTCTCCTCGGAAGACCCCTTACCCAGTAACACATCTCCACTAATTAACTAACAATCACTCTGGCTTTGAGCCTCTGGAACCAATGAACTCTGTTTCTAAACAGCTCACATATATCCCTTTTTGGTAATAAAAGCTTCCCTTTATCCTCTCCCTCACCAAATGCACTGCTGCCTTGCCATGTCATGCATTCTGTATTATAATCCTTATTTATATTCTCAAGTAAACGCAACATATTTGGAGATAATTTTCCCTAGTGTCTTTTTTTAGGCTGACAAAATATAGAGTTCTGGGTCACTATGAATTTATCTGAAATGAAGAGGAATCAGCAAAAGAGACTGAGATAAAGCTTCCAGGAGGGTGGGAGGAGCAGCAAAAGGGAGTCCTGTCCTGGAAGCCGAAAGAAGGAAGTGAAGAGCTACATTAAATGCTAGGAGAGTAAATGTTTCTGATAAGAAAGATAAAGACTGAGACTAAATCATTCAATCTGGCAATGGGGAAATCATCAGTGACTCTGATAGGAGCTGTTTCAGTGGAGTGGTAAGGACACAAAACATGACTAAACTGGATAAAAGAGAGAAGAGGGAAGATAGAGACAGACAGTACAGACAACTCTTTTGATTTTTTTCATAAAAAGAAACAGAGAAATTGGGTAGTAGAGGACAGGGACCAAGGGAGGGTTATATTTTTCAAAAGGGCAAAGGCTACAGCATGCTTAAAAGCTGATGGGAATGATGCAGTAAAGACAGAGACAATGACAATGCAGAAGGAACAGAGGAAAGTTTTGGAGCAGTGTCCTCCAGTAGGCAGGCAGGATACGATCTAGTACCCTAGAGGAGAGTTGACCTTAGGGCAATGGTAATTCATCCATAGCAATAGCAGGAAAGATCAAGCATATGGGTACAGATGTCAACGTATTAGTCAATGGGGGAGGCTGTGGTATTTCTCATTGCTTCTGTTTTCTCAGGAAAGTAGGAAGCAGGCCTTCAATGGAGAATGAGGAAGGGAAGATACTGGAGAGGAGAGATGAGAGAAAAAGTAATGAAGTAATGACTGGGCTTAGCAAGACAGTGACTTGGCTAGTGAAATGTAGTAAGAATACTGTGTGGCTCTCCTGGCCCAGCTGAGGTTAGTGGTCATGAATATAAAGCAGTATCAGTCAGCAAGGTTGTGTTTGTCTCCAGCCACAATTAGCTCCCTGGGCTCACAATCAGTGAGGAAATGGATTCTAAAATATAAACTGCATTTTGAGTCCTAAAGGAATTACTGAAACCTAACATAGCCTTAAAAATAATATTTGGAATCACACCTAAGAACTCTTTCTGGTTATTAAAAATACGTATGTAGAGAAGAAGATGTGGCAAAAACAAACAGGCCTTATGAATAGGCAGAGGAGGCCATTGAATTTAAGGACTTTAAAATGATATCACATCTAAAAATATTTGCCTTATTGGTCTTCCATGGTGCCTGAAAAATCCCAAAATTGGTGTTATTCTAAACTGTTTATGAGTTTGTCGTGCACAGAAATGGTGTCTTTTTTTTTTTTTAATATCTAGAGTTTAACACAATTCCAGGAAACCATCAAATGCTAAATAAATATTTGCTAAGATGACTTGAATGGGACAGAATGCAGGGCTATCATTCATGCATTTTTATTCAACAAATATTTATGGAGTAGAATGCACTGAGACAGACATTACCAGTGTTTCCAAGATAAAGAAAAAATATATTTACATGAAATTGCTGAAGATAGTGGGACTACAGTAGGGTTATTAGCACAGGTTATTTTAAATTTTTTTTCCTATCATTACCCTTTGAAACAGCAAAACACAGGAGGTAAAAGAAAATATGTGAACAGCTACGAGGCTCTGTCTGGCGATGCCACCACAAAGGTGCTGGGAAGATGAAGCAAAACAGATAAAATTCTTTACAACTTCACCCCAATACGAGGAGGCCCCTGATGGCACCTATGTTGCCATAGGGGAAACACTGCCTTTCTGCAACTGGAGAAATGAGTAGGTGGTCTCAGGTAAAAAGCTTCTCTGTACATGTGATTTTACTGGAAAACTGAACCACATGAGTTAGAAGTGAAACCTTGCACATGCTGATCTCTACCTAGTTGCCAACGTGGAAAATACCCTAATAACTGAACATTTAGAAGAGCTCCTTTAAACCTAATACTACCTCGACCACAACATTCATTATAAGTCAGCTTTCTCCTGGAGGGAAAGATTTTTTGGCAGTTAGAGAAATTGACTTGCTCTTTTCTTTTCTCTTTTCTTTCTTTCTTTCTTTTTCCTCTCTCTCTCTCTCTCTCCCTCCCTCCCTCCCTCCTTCC
>NW_016806642.1:2160428-2182361 GCF_001698545.2 Rhinopithecus bieti
CCACAGCTTTGCCCACAGCTGCAGGAGTTAGACTCGGGTGTGATCCCTGTGAAGACCACATTTAGGCAACGGGAGCCCCGGAGTTCTGACCTCCCCTCCCTCCCTCCCCTCCTCTCTCTCTCTCTCTCTCTGTTTGTTTTTTTGAGACAGGGTCTGGCTAAGCCAACCAGGCTGGAGTACACTGGCTCACTGCAACCTCTGCCTCCTGGGTTCAAGCCATCCTCCCAAGTAGTTTGGATTCCAGGCACCCGCCACCACGCCTGGCTAATTTTTTCTTTTTTTTTTTTTGTAGAAATTTTTGTATTTTTTGTATTTTTCACCATGTTGCCCAGGCTGGTCTCAAACTCCTGAGCTCAAGTGATCCACCTACCTCAGCCTCCCAAAGTGCTGGGATTACAGGCGTGAGCCACTGCACCCAGCCCTCTTCTCTAATTTTTTTCAACTCATTAGTTTGTTTGTAATTAATCATTAGATAAATAGGTGTTTGTTTTCTTTTCTGACCTGTCTATATTTATGGAAGTTAGTCCTTTGACTTTACCAGAGGAGAACGTTCTTTTTATGCTAACCTTTTATATCTTTTATGTCCTCTTTAAAAATGTAATAAAATCCCATTAATCTGGCCTCCATCAATTCAGAACTTGGTTAGGTTTATCAGAGGTTGGCTATAGTTTATTGTTGGATTTTAAGAAAGAAGGTGGGAGAAATAATTCTTAAAATATATATGACCTTATATTATTACTTAACTAGACAATGAAAGGGAGATGCAGGAAATGTCTATTTCTAGTTACCAACTAGAATAATTACTCAACAAATATTTATTGAGCATTTACTATGTGTCAGGCCCCATTCTAGGTTCAATCAATACAGCAATGAACAAATCAAACAAAAATCCTTGCCCACATTAAGCCTACATTCTAGTTTGAATGAATAAATGTACTATTGACATATAAAAGATAAGTCTTTCTTATTAGAGCACATGCAACATCTCTTTCTAGATTTTTTCCAAAATTATTGTATTACTTAAAATATATGAATAAAATTGTCTATAATATCCTATAAATAATAATTTTTATGGCTTTACATTAATATTTCTCTCAATCAAATCAGTCAGGTTTCCCTTAGGCCATAATATTATAATATCCTTTGCTATAGTCTGAATATTAGTGTACCCTCAAAATTTACATGTTGAAACTTAAACCCCAATGTAATAGTACTAAGAGGTAGGGCCTTTAGAAAGTGGGAAAGTCATGAGGGCTCTACCTTCATGAATCAATTTAGTGGCCCTATAAAACAGGTTGAAGGGAGGTGCCTGGCCCCTTCTACTATGTGAGAACATATAGAAGTCACCATCTATGAGGAACAGACCCTCAAAACCTGTTGACACTTGATCTGGGATTTCCTAGCCTCCAGAATTGTGAGCAATAAATTTCTGTTGTTTACAAATTACCCAGTCTAGGTATTTTGTTATAGTCACCTGAATAGACTAAGACACCATTTTGTGTTGTACTTAATTGTAAGCGTTTCCTATATGCAAGTCACTTCCTATAATTTGCTTTTTTATAAGCTTTGTGGTATTAATTATCCTCATTTCACAGGAGGCTGAGGCTCAGCGAGGCTAAATAACTTTTCTAAGATTACACAGCTAGCAACTATGGCTAATACTGTTGGATGACGGTACCAAACTCCATTTACAATGCCCTTCTGCCAGGTTCCCATCCAGACAGAGTAGACATGTGACACCGTTGTGGCCAACTCAATGTAGGTGCAAGTCCACAGGAGGAACTCCTTTGCTCTTTACCACTTTTCCTGCCTGGAACTTGGATGAGAAGCCTGGAGATACAGCATCCAAAGATTAAGGTCAACACGCTGAATATCGCAGAGTAGAAAGAGGAAAAGAGCCTAGATCCCTGGAGTATTACTGAATTATCATGCCACCTGTTATTACATGTAATTGTGACCTGATATAAATAAGGCCATGTCTATTTAAGTGACTGGACTTGAGTAGTTTTTTTGGGTTTTTTGTTTGTTTGTTTGTCTGTTTTGAGATGGAGTCTCACTCTGTAGCCCAGGCTGGAGTGCAATGGCATGAACTTGGCTCACTGGAACCTTCACCTCCCATATTCAAGCGATTCTCCTGCCTTAGCTTCCTGAGTAGCTGGGATTACAGGCATATGCCACCATGCCCTGCTAATTTTTGTATTTTTAGTAGAGATGGGGTTTCACCATATTGGCCAGGCTGGTCTTGAACTCTTGACCTCAAGTGATCCATCTGCCTCAGCCTCCCAAAGTGCTAGGATTACAAGTGAGTGCCACTGCGCCTGGCCTGCACTTGCGTTTTCTGATATTTGTATCATAAAAGACACCTGACTGATAAGTTTCAGAACTGGAAATTAAATCTAAAACTCCAAAGCTCATGCTCTTTGCAATGAATATTTCTGAAAGCATTCTCTTTAGTAAACTTATTCTTAATACTTTCAGAGTGACTTTTTGAGTACTGAGAACAATCTTAGTACTCATAACTACTACAAATATTCCTTACTTTATAAAGTGAATGTGTTCCTCAAACGTCACGTGTAAATAAATTTAAACATATATAATTTTGAACGCATTACAGGATTTTAAAAGAAATATATAATACATAGTTTTATAAAATATTCAGAAAATATTTTTATGATACTAAATAGGAAATTAGGTGGGGGTTAGCAAGTTTAAAATTGTATCAAACAAATATATTTTTTCAAATTGTGGTTCATCTATCCGGAATTTGCAATGCAGTTTTACTATGAGGAACCTCAGAACGCAGGTAAGTCAGGCTTGAAAGAATTAGCCCTCATCCACTAGGATAGCAGTAACCAAGATAAAAACAAAGGTTGGCAAGAATGCGGAAATACTGGAACCCTTATACACTGTTGGTGGGAATGTAAAATGTGTGACTGCTTTGGAAAACATTATGGCAGTTGAACAAAAGATTAAACACAGAATTACCAAGAGACCCAGGAATACTATTCCTAAATATATGCCCAAGAGAAATAAAAATATGTCTATACAAAACTTGTACACAAATATTAATAGAAGCATAATTCATAATAGCTGAAAAGTGGAAACAACCAAAAGGTTCATCAACCAAGGAATAAATAAATAAAATGTGTTCCAAATAATGGAACATTATTTAAAAAAGGAATAAAGGGCCAGGCGCGGTGACTCACGCCTGTAATCCTAGCACTTAAGGGAGGCCAAGGCGGGAGGGTTGCCTGAGCTCAGGAGTTCCATACCAGTCTGGGCAACATGGTGAAATCCCATCTGTACTAAAATCCAAAAAATTAGTCGGGAGTGGTTGTGTGCACCTGTAATCCCAGCTACTCAGGAGGCTGAGATAGGAGAATCACTTGAACCCGGGAGGCAGAGGTTGTAGTGAGCCGAGATCGCACCATTGCACTCCAGCCTGGGCGACAGAGTAAGACTTCATCTCAAAAAAAAAAAAAAAAAAAAAAGAAAGGAATAAAGTACTGATACATGTTACACCATAGATAACCTTGAAAACATTATGCTGAATGAAAGAAGCCAGTCACAAAAGACCACATATTATATGATTCCTTTTATATGAAGTGTCCAGTGTAGGCAAATCCACAGAGACAGAAAGCAGATAGTGGTTGCCATGGACTGGGAAGATTGAGGGGAAATAGGAAGTGACTGCTAATGGATGTGCTTTTTTTTGGCATGATGAAAATGTTCAATATTGATTGTAGTGATGGGTGCTAAAACTCAAGGAATGATATACTTTAAATAAGGAGAATTGTATGGTAGATGAACTATACTTAATAAAATGTTATATTAAAAACAAAGGAAGAATGAATTAACCAAACAACCAGGATCAGCAGTTCAGGAGATCCTTCCAGGTTCAGGGAGATAGTGAATATCCTCAAGACACCAGGCTCTCTGTCAGTCTGGCACTGCCTGGTTTTTCTGTGAGCTTGAAGTGAAAAGGTCACTGCCATATTGCCCTCACCTTCAAATTCCTAAAGTTGACTTAGCAATGAGACTCTAGTTGTCTCGCTCTCATGGCTTTTCTACTTTACCCTATAGGCAAGGGATAGAGGTTTAGTCTCCAATGGTTTAGCCAGAGAGATCCCCGTTAAAATCCCTGCTCCTTTACTTCTTAGTCAAGTGACTTTGGAGAGGTAATGTGAGCTCCCCAAGCCATCTGTAAGATGGGAACAATAACAATCGTTCCCTCACAAGGTTGAGAATTGAAGATGTCATGCACATGAAGTACAGAGCACAGTACTTAGCATATTGCATCTCATCCATCAACTCTACTCGTCCCTGATATCAGAGTTTTCATCATCTCTTTGGTACTGGAATATGCCTCTGTTTAACTCCTGTTCAGAATGAAAGGTGTATGCCTCTTGCCCATGGCATGCAGCTGGTAACTCCAGGTCTAGTAATGTGTTCATTAAATCTGTCTAGTTTCTACATGCACTTTCTTGAATGAAGAGGTATTGCTTTTTAGGTTTCACTTAATCAAAATTATTCTGAGTATCCAACAGGTAGAGAGAGAGAGAGCAAGATTAGGTTATTCTCTTCAATACAGACCAGGTTTGGTGCCTGGGAGAATTGCTTGAACCCAGGAGGCAGAGGTTGCAGTGAGCTAAGATTGTGCCACTGCACTCCAGCCTGGGTGACAGAGACCCTGACTCAAAAAACAAAAACAAAAACAAAACAAACAAACAGAAAACAAACACCGTATAAATAAATTAAAAGATTACTTTTTAAAAAAGAAGGTTATTCCCTTCCATAATGATGAGAACTGAACAGAATATTTTAAAGATGCCCTGCGATCTGGACCTCCACATGCCTGCGGCAGAAAATAAGAAGACAGTCAGGCAACCTATGTTCAAATGCCACCTCTCCTTCTCTGCAACTGTGTGGTCCCGGATACATACCTGACCTCACTAAGTCTCAGTTCCCTTGTCTATACCAATGGGAAAAATAATTGCATGCATCTGTCTTAGTCTCTTTCAGCTGCTATACAAATACCTTAGACTAGGTAATTCATAAACAACAGAAATTTATTGTTTACAGTTCTGGAGGCTTGGAAGTCCAAGATCAAGGCATCAGCAGATTCAGTGTCTGGTGAGGGCTCACTTTCTGCTTTATAGATGGCACCTTCTGGCTGTGTCCTCACAGGGTAGAAGGGCAAACAAGCTTTCTTTCAGACCTCTTATGGAAGGGCAATAATTCCATCCATGAGGGCTTCACCCTCATGACCTAATCTCACTTCAAAGGCCCCAACTCTTGTTACTCTTGCATTGGGGGTTTGTTTCAACATATGAATTTTAGGAGGACACAAGCATTTGTAGGATCCCAGTGCTTCACATGGTTGTACAGGTATTAAATTAGGCAGCATTTATAAAGCTCTTGGCCCAGTGCCTGGCAAACAGTAAGGGTCCAATAAATGCTTTAAAAAATAGTTTGTGAAATTTTTAAGAATTACTGACAGAAAAAAAAGTGTACTTCAAAAACACCACAGAAGGCATTTTATTTTATTTTATTTTATTTTACTTTTTATTTTTTGAGATGCAGTTTCCCTCTTGTTGCCCAGGCTGGAGTGCAATGGCGCGATCTAGGGTTACTACAAACTCCACCTCCCGGGTTCAAGCGATTCTCCTGTCTCAGCCTCCCGAGTAGCTGGGATTACAAGTGTGTGCCATGACACCCGGCTAATTTTTGCATTTTCAGTAGAGACAGGGTTTCACCATGTTAGCCAGTCTGGTCTTGAATTCCTGATCTCAGGTGATCCATCCGCCTCAGCCTCCCAAAGTGCTGGGATTACAGGCACGAGCCACCATGCCCAGCCGGCATTTTATATTATTTTATTTTATTTATTACTATTTTTGAGACAGAGTCTCGCTCTTTCGCCCAGGCTGGAGTGCAGTGGCATGATCTCAGCTCACTGCAACCTCTGCCTCCTGGGTTCAAGCAATTCTCCCTGCCTCAGACTCCTGAGTAACTGGGATTACAGGCACCTACCCCCATGCCCAGCTAATTTTTGTATTTTTAGTAGAGATGGAGTTTCGCCATGTTGGCCAGGCTGATCTCGAACTCCTGACTTCAGGTGATCCACCAGCTTCAGTCTCCCAAAGTGCTGGGATTACAGGCATGAGCTACTGTGCCTGCCCTGGAATTTTATTTTTTAATAAACTAAACAAAACAAGAAACACGAATAAGGTGAGCAACTTGTCCTAGTTTGCCCACAACTTTCCAGGTTTTAAAACTGAAATCCTTTGTCCTGAAAACCCCCTTAGTATGAGACAAACAGGAAAGTTGATCAACTATACAGACACTAAATTTAAGATTTGAGGGTCAGTGTTAACAATTAATAGCTTCCATGAATTTAGTGGTAATGTGGCATGATTATACACACTTTAAAAGCCAAATTCCACATAATGAATTAGAACAAACCCGTGTATTTAGGTTTTATTTTTAGGCCCATTTAAAGATTAAAAATCATAGCAATTCGGGGAAATTAAGTTGTTGAAACCCTAGAAGAAGAATAGAGCAGGTATTTAAGCAATAATTTATTATTTTATTTTATTTTATTTTATTTTTTGAGAAGGAGTCTTGTTCTATTGCCCAGGCTGGAGTGCAGTGGCACAATCTTGGCTCACTGCAACCTCTGCCTCCCAGGTTCAAGCGATTCTCCTGCCTCAGCCTCCCGAGCAGCTGGAATTACAGGTGCCCGCCACAATGCCAGGCTAATTTTTGTATTTTTAGTAGAAACCAGGTTTCACCATGTTGGCTAGGCTGGTCTCAAACTCCTGACCTCAGGTTATTCGCCCACCTCGGCCTCCTAAACTGTTGAGATTACAGGTGTGAGCCACTGTGCCCATCCTAAGCAATGATTTAAAACTGTGCTGGGCTGTACCACCATTAGGCCCCTGCTACCAGTTACCTACAAATGAATAAAAAGGGTTGAAAGATCATAGAATACTTTCCTGCCAGAGTGAAAATATTAATGGCCCGAAAAGGGCATTGGTAGGTTCACTGATCATAAGTAGGAAATTAGGGATAAATCAGGGTATATATTTAATGTTTGAGGCTGATTTCTTGGATCTCCGCTGGAGGCAGAGCTCTGGCTGAACCAGGGTGGAACCTCTTATATGAAGCCATGAGGAAGGGACCTACCTCTTCACATGCACCACGTATTTTGTGTCTATGTAGGTGAGCTTCCCAGCATTCCAGGTGCAAGTCATGTTGCCTGAATATTCATAAATGACACAGGTTACCTCATCAGGAACATCTGGCGGATCTGCAACAAAACATATCACTTAGGAGCTGCCGTAAGAAATATGAAGTTCTCTATAAAGTAGTCAGTTGAGAAACTGACAATTTTATTTGAAAATCAGGTCAATCAGCACTCAGCACCTGCCTGCTCCTCATTCCATCCCTACTACCTTACCTTGCAACCCACTTTACCATCAAGTATCCATTCCTCTTCTTCTTATACTTGACTATATTACCCTAAATTCAGTCTCCCCCAGCTACTCCTATATCTTTCTCTTTTTCTTAACAGCTAAACACTTTTAAAGAGCCTATTATTCTTCATTTCCCGTATGCTTTTGAACCCAAAACAATCAGGATTCAGCTTCCACAATTCCACCAAAACCATTGTTGCTAAGGTCTTCGATGACTTTCTCTTCAACAGACCCCATCTCTTGTCATTCTTCATTGAAAATTTTTTATAAGAAAGAAGGCTATTTGTTCCTTTTCATCTATTTTGTAATGAAAATAAAAGTCCACAGAAATTCTCTGCAGCATTTGATATTTTGCTCACTCCCTCCTTGAAAGCTCTCTGTTTTAAAGCTGGGTGTGGTGGCTCACCCAGTAGTCTCAGCTACTTGGGGGGCTGAGACTGGAGGGATCCCTGGAGCTTAGGAGTTTGAGGCTGCAGTAAGCCATGATCAACACACTGCACTCCAGATTGGGTGACACAGTGAGACCTTGTCTCAAAAACAAGACAAGAAAAGAAACCTCTTTGCTTTTGGCTCTTGCAAATGGGTTCTTTGTAGTTTTCTTCTCCTACTCTGGCAGACTATCTTCTTCTCTTGCACATTTTCCACTACTCATTTTAAAAGTTTTGTGTTCATACATGCAATAAAATATTATTCAGCCTTAAAAAAGAAGGAAACTTTAACACATGCTACAATGTGGATGAAACTTGAAGACATTATATTAAGCGAAGTAAGCCAGACCCTAAAGGACAAATATTGCATGATTCCCCTTACACAAGGTATCCGGAATAGTCAAGCTCGTAGAAAGTAGAATGGCAGTTGTTGTGGCTTGGAGGAGAAGGAAGTGGACATTTGTTTAAAGGATACAGAGTTTCAGCTTGCAATAAGAGGGTTCTGGAGATAAATGGTGGTGATGGTTGTACACTAGTGTAAATGTACTTAGTGCCACTGAACTGTATACTTAACCATGGTAAAAATGGTACATTTTATGTTATGTATTTTACCACCACCACAACAAGGTTTTTTAAAAGTTTGGTATTCAACGCAATTCTATTTCAAGGCTCTTTTCCCGTCATTCCACTCAACTCATCCCACCCCTATTCCTGCCCAGCTCTTTCTCCAGGTGGCCATATTATGGGGAACATTTTTATTTTTCGTTGGCTAGCATCTTTCCCTCTTGAGAACTGACATCCCCTCTAGCCCCTCACTCCAATCTCACCCCCACCCCAACCCCAAGGCCTGTCAATCAAGAGGCTCTCCACAGAAGTGTGCCTTTGAGGTAGGCTGACTAATAGGAGAATTTCCCTTGGGAATGAACATATGACTCATGATGAACCAATCAGAATTCTCTAAGGCACTTTTTCTAAACTGTTGTAAAAGAAGCACACTCTGTGCTCCTGAAACTGCTATCTCTGAGTAGCATGTGAGCTGTTAGTTGCTGGTGGCCATCTTGCTGTCATTGTGAAACAGGCTTTTTCACAGTCTTTAGTCTATTTAAGAATGAAGCCAACACAGGGGAAAACAATACCTAGCAGACAGGAAAAGATGAGAGAGTTCTGATGACATTGACTTTTTGGGGCCTCTAAAGCCTATGAAACTCCAACCACTATCGAATGACACCCAGAATTTTCAGTTATATCATTCAATAGTGAATAAGATTAAGATTTTTTAAAATATAGAAACATTGAGAGTGTATTAAATACTCACTTTTCAGGTGTGGCTCTCTTATTTCATCCCTACATGTGAAATACTGCTGGGACACTTGACTGCTCAGAGAATGACAAGACAAGTGGAAGGATAGAAGCTCAAAAAGAATAAAAATACAGACATTTAGGCATCTGACGTTCCATCCAAAGATTTATCTTAAGTACATATTGCTTTCACTTCACCTGCAAATTGCTTACCAAAAATTTGCTTGTAAAATAATAAACAAATATATTAAAAATTTTATTCTCACTGCAAAATAAGGCGGTACTAGATGTCTTTAAACCTATCAAATTAGCAAGGATTTTGAAAAATGACAGTACACAGTGTTGGTGTGGACTCATGGAAGTCCTCTAACACACTTCTGGTGGAAGTACAAATTGGTCCAGCCTTTATGGAGAGCACTTTACATATCACAATCTGTAAAAGCAGGTGTAATATTTTGCAACTCAGCAGTTATACATCTAAGAATGCATCCTTAATGAAATGTTCATAGATATATAAAATATTTGGCTTAAAGGATGTGCCCTTAAAGTACTGTTCATAACAATGAAAAAATTGTAAACAAGCTCAATTTTCCAAAATAAGGTTAAATAAACTACAGTCCAGTCCTAAACACATCCAAAAGCAATGCTGTAGAAGACAATTTAAGTACTTGGCCTTTGGAAGGAATTACAAGTATATTTAATGAAGTAATGATCATATGGCAAAGTGAAAAAAGCAGGTTGCAAAATGGTTCAATTAGTGGTTTCATTTAAGCGAGAGATTGAGAAACATTCTCAATCTGAGGGTCTGAAATTTCAAAGATATATTCCAAATTATTAAAGAGGGATTATGGTTACTAGCAAAGTTATAGGATTATGGGAATGATAGGTATTTCTTTTTTGCTGGTCTACATTTTAAAAACTCTCTATATTGAATGCAATTTGATTTTACAATTAAAAAACTATTTTCATATATCGAAGGTCTAATATCCTTTTCAAAAAAGCTATTTTCAAACAGTAAGAACACACTAAAAAGTACTTTACAATGTTTTGGTGACTTGTAGCATTGAGTTACAATGGTAACTGGGCTCCAAGTAGGGTAAAATAAATCTTTGTTTTAATTGAGCCTTAAATGAAGTAAGTGTGGAAACATGAATTTATATCATTTTGGAGATTCAGTTGTGGTCCCTCAATGATTACAATGATTGGTGCTGAAGTTATTTTTCCCTCTGGTTTCAGATAGAGAGTGTCATTGATTTGGCCATCAGATCGTTTGGGCTATGTTACACCACGGCATCCTACGTGAAGTGAATTCTTGGGGTTACAAATGTCTGGTGGTTAATTAACTTTGCAAAAGATCAAAAAGATGACTATACACACACACACGCAAATAAGTATTTGTTAATATGAAGCAATTTAAGATGGGCCTGTGAGTATGGTTATGAAAATAACATCAAGTTGTTGTTAGGCCTCATTGCCAGGTTATTCAATATCCAAGAACAAAACCTGGCTATACAACTAGATACTAGAGAATACCCTGAGATGTACAAAAGGGGGCTTATGTTTTTGCTCTTTCCTGCCAGTCCCACCCTTCCCCTATTATTGGGACACTCAGGAATCACAGGCCAGGTTTTTTGTTAATTCAGAGTCTAGCCAAGGATCCTTTTCTACTGAGAGCTTCTTGAAAGCAGCCTGTGATTTCCTCTTCTTTGTACTTCTAGCATTTAACACATTTTTGGTGCATAGTAACCACTCAATAAAGTTTATTCCATGAATTGATTGTCTCAATTAAGATAGTAACGAGAAGGATTAAAGTGGAGAGAGATGCAATGCTTCTGGCAAAGATCACTCTACAATTTCTTACTCAAGCAGGGCACAGGCCAGCCTAATTGTTCTGTAATCATACTTAATAGCAATGTTAGAAACAAATATTCAGAGGCTTTTATTGAATAACAAATGTGCTTTCATCATTGTAAATAAAGGCCAAAGAAGGTCAAAATTTAAAAAGTCAAAAATACTTAAAATTTTAAACAAATGATTAAGTGGGAAACGTGACTATTTGTGCACGGTTTAATTTTATATTTTTAAACGAATAAAGATATCTTGTATTTTATCCGATGATTGGTATGGTCTCATTAGAACAAATTTCCCATAATATGTGTGCATTTAATCTTAGATAAGAATCTAAGAAGTGTTTAGGATTGTGGCTAAAAATGGAAATTGTGATAATATGGTTCATATTTCACAGATTATACATTAAAGCACAGCACTTTAAAATATATTTGGATAGCTTTTCAAGGAAAGTAATGACTCATTTATTTTGTCTTTTACAATTTGTCTCTAGTCTAAAAAAATACATATACTCATTTTGTTCAAAGCAATGATGATAAGTTGACATAGTAAATCTCACATGACAAATATCCTGTGATCAAAGTTGTCCAGTGAAAGCAATGTGATTTCTAGAATGCCACAAAACCCTCAAAAACCTTTTTTTGACCTACTTAAATAGGAAGTTTTGTTGCTAAGAATGTAGAGCTCAAGAAGACATTCAGCTTGAATCCAGGGGTTTGAGTAAATTCTCACCTGGCAGTTACATTTTTACACTCATAACCAGAGGCCTATGAAAGGAGTTACAACTCACAAGTTAAATAAGTGGAAAGAGTGATGTTCTTTCTAAGCAGCCATCAGCAGAGAACGTATTTCTATTAAACTGTCCTGGAAGAGGAACAAAGTCCATTCTCTTATCTTCTACGTTGCCTGGTGTTAGGTTTGGGGACAGAGGCCCCTCAGCCAACACTGAGAGGGCTCTTGGGAGTAATCAGTGATACAAACTGCAACACATGGAAGGTGGTATTAACGAAGATGTATAGGAGGCCATTGTTTTGGACTGAGCTCCTGCACTAGGCCCCCACATACCAAATCAAAACAAAGTCACTCCTGTTAAGTGACATATAATCAAGCTGAAACTTTAAGGAAGCAGGTAAAACTTCCACAGACTAGTTTTTCCTGAAAACAGAAAATTCAAAGCAACCACGTAGAAAGAGCCCAGTCAACCTGAGCAGGGATGATAAGGAAACCCCCTCTGCTTTAACCATTACAAGGAAAACAACCCGAAGTAACAATGTTAACCAATCTGGTAGGTTTTATAAAAATGTCATTTCTTGTTCCTACCTTACAAAAACCAACTGTTCTGTTATAATAGTAGAACCAAATAGTAGAACCAAAACTAAGTACATAATTATACAAGCCAGTCCATATCACTATGGTAACTTAAACACCTCCAGGATACTCAGATTAATTTTATAGAATGAGATGCTGCCGATTTATGAATCACAAATAGAAACCTATCAGATCTAGAAACTAAATTTGCTGAAATTCTGTTTTTTAACAGAGACAATGTTTATTTTGCTTCCTTTTTTCCCTCTGGCTTAAATTAATAACTAACCTTTTCCTGTAACTGTGAAAGTTGCTTATTTGCCCTCCAAAAAAATTGTATGGTCTCTCTACCCCTCTCCCACCCCCAAAAGATAAATAGTAAAGTATTTAAGCATTGAGGTTTGGTTATGTTTCCTGAGGATGTGGACAAGCTAAGGAGATTTCATGCATCAGATAAGATGTCTGCCTGCGGTTTAATTTCCACAATTTAGGGCAAGTTTAGCAGCTTTAAGGCATTAGTTTAAGGTAGGTTTATTCTTTGACTCCAAAACCTATGACTTTCCTTCCTCAACTCACCTCTACAACTTTCTATAGTTCCCTCTCTTGAAAAGCATGCAAGATCAGCTGCTCAGAGTTAAGTAAGACAATGGCTTCATTATAGAGCAAGAAAGGCTCTTACTGTCCAAGCAGCCACAATGGGGTCAAGTGGTAGTGGTGATATGGGTCTGCCCCCAGCTAAGTTGTAAATGTGAAGAAGAAGCAAGAACTGAGGTTTGATTCTCAAAAGTATGGAGGAAGGGAACACGGCAAAGACACAAACTCCTTTATTTTTTTACTGAAAATGGGTTCAAGTGCCACAGAGAATGAATATCTGAGTTAAAACAGTGCTGAACTTATTGATTTACCCCCTTCATAATAGTAGAACCAAAACTAGGTATATAATTATACAAGCCAGCCCATATCACTATAGTGATTTAAACACTTCCAGGACACTCAGAGCACAGATTGAATTTAGCATATATTTTTAAGATTAACTTGACTAAGCTTTTAAATAAATTAATAATTAGTCCCTTCAAGGTGGGTTTTAAGAAAAAGAAAAAAATTAATAGTTACAGTAACAAACACAGTGATTGTAAATTGGAATAGTGAGATTAGGAACAGAGGATTGTAGGAGACTCTCCCTATGTTTTATCAAAAGGATGTATTTTTAAGGATTTGGGTACTGATGTACTTTAAATTTTATCATATGCTTCCAAATAAATTATTGAAATCAGGTGCATAACACAGTCTGTATAATTAGCCTCCTTTTACAGGCGAGGAATTGAGGCTTAAGCAAATTGCCCAAAGTCACAACCCTAGAAGTACAGTGGGAGCACAAAACTAGTTTTGCAACTCCCCCTAAACCTTGGCCTCAAAATTTCTCAATGGGATCTGCTTCAAGATTAATTATATTAGTTTAGAAAAATAAAACAAGATTAAAAGAGCAACATTTTAAATCTAAGAGTGCTGGCCCTCACATATGCAGTGTTCGTTCAGGGCAGAGGTGAAAAAAATGTTTTTTGAATGTATTGGCAACATTTTAAAATTTAGAGAGTACACATTAAGATTTCATATTTCTGTCTTCCTTTGAAGAGCCAAAAGATGTAGGAATACTGGGCCCCTGTGATTACTGGATCTGGGCAGTGGCTCCCCCCAGGAGACCACCTGTGTACTTTCTTCTCTGCATAGCTCCTATCAGCTTCTACAATTCATATAGTTCACCAATCTGGCCCTGGAGATATTTGAGTTTGCAGCTCCTGTATGAAACTAATCTAAAAACTGAACTATATCATTTTGTCCCTATTTTTAGACTAGTGTGGTAATGACCAGGTAATTGTTAGACTAGCTTTTGTTTGCTTTTCGAATGTGCCCCAACACTTACATCCAGAAGAAATGTCTTTTCCACATATCAGTGTCTCTTGAAAATGATTGGGACATTCAGCAGTGCAGTACATAGAAGCATGTGGTTCCAGAAAGTTTTTATACCAAAGCCGAGCTGTTGTTTTATTAATCCTTGTGATTTCAAATCTTTCTTTGATGCCATTTTTATAAAAATGAAGTTGCCTTGGTTGGCAGTTCTTAATTGCTGCTTGGCAATATATAGAGATATTCATACCCATCTTAAAATTTGTGGCTGGTTCTACCCAAATGTGGCCAGAGCAGTTTATATTTGTAATTCCTAGAAATAAATGGAAAAATAATAAATTACATGTAAAACATTAAAACAAGAGATTCAGAAGAACATACTATTGCATTTTAAATTTATTATTTCTATTAATTAAATGATTCCATTGAAAACAGTTTTAGGACTAGATGTATCTTTCATAAACTAGTCTGTTAGGCTTTTTTTTTTTGAGACAGTCCCGCTCTGTCGCCCAGGCTGGGGTGCAATGTCGCAATGCCGGCTCACTGAAACATCCACCTTCTAGGTTCAAGTGACTCTCCTGCCTCAGCCTCTGGAGTAGCTGGGATTATAAGTGAGCACCACCATGCCCGGCTAATATGGGGTTTCACCATGTTGGCCATGCTGATCTCGAATCCCTGACCTCAGGTGATCCACCCACCTCGGCCTCCCAAAGTGCTGGAATTACAGGCATTAGCCACCTAGTCCAGCCTCTGTTATGCTTTTATTGATGTTCAGCAGCATGGCACAAGACTAGAGTTAGCTTGGAAGCTTCTCTAAGTGTCTAAAGAGCAAATATAATTAGCTGTCCTACTTTAGAGAACTGAGAGATTATGAAGCTACAGTATTTTTCAAAGGTAAGATTAGAAATAACACTGGGCACTGTAGAATCTGAACCCCATTCTCTAGCTACTCAACCAATCTTTTGTTCTTTTTTAGATAAAGCCTACTTTTTTCAGTAAAGTTTGAATATAATGAATAAAACCATACTCTTGCCAAGGGCCCACACAGTTACTATGTGCTAGGCACATAGTAACTATCAATAAGTGGTTTGTGAAATAGAATTGCATTCAAATGTTTGACAGGTTATTATATAACAGATATAATAGTTTGAAGGTAGAAAATGCCAACTTAAACTAATAGGCTCCTTTGTGGAAATATTCACATGTGAGTAAGAGGGCTGTCCAGAAGGGAAATTTGAGAAAGAAATCCTGCATTTGGAAGGAGATTGGGCCATTTTTATTTCATTCTGTGTAATTTTTATGCACACATTTTTTCCAGTCTAATAATATTTGTATTCTTCAGAGATTCTAACATAACACCATTAAAATAATAATCACTCAATGTTCCATTTGTTGAAGGAAAGACAGCAGTAGATACACAAAACACCATACCTCCATGACACCAACTGAAGAGTATGTAAAGGGCTATTACCGCATCCCATTGAATAGTGACCTGATTCATATCTGGAAGCAGGAAAAGACTGTTATCCTCTGGAAAAAAAATATGAAAAATGTTTAAATTGTAATATTTAGTAAAATAATAAAAGCATTACATTTTCCCTAAGAGTTATTGTATTTGATGGGAACCTTTTATTAGGAAGGGAGGAAGAAGGAAGGAAGGAAGGAAGGAAGGAAGGAAGGAAGGAAGGAAGGAAGAAAGGAAACAGAGCAAAGAAATGTTACTGGTATATTTAGGAGATATAACAAGAGATGGAGAAGTAAAGCAAACAAATGGAATTTTATACTCTTCAAAAGTGACTATGAATTAACTCAGTAGGGCATTTGATCCATTACAATTCCTCCTAATCTAGCCTTTCTCATCAGAAACCTCCTCCTCTGAGTTAACTTCTTTATTTATTTTATGTTTTAAATTTTTTTAGAGACAAGGGCTGGAGTGCAGTGGCATTATCATAGCTCACTATAACCTCAAACTCCTGGGCTCAAGAGGTCCTCCCAACTCAGCCTCCCAAAGTGCTAGGATTATAGGCACGAACCACCATGCCTGGGCTGAGCTAACTTCTGGTGATGAATTCTTCTGCCTGCCAAAGTTATGTACTTATCACACTCCAGAAATACTAGTCTTTGATGAGCTAAACCTGGGAAGAGCCAAAAATTTCAGAATTCCAGAGAAAATGGATTCAAAATGAAGAAAAGTGAAGTGAGATTAAGCAATATGTGCTATCACCAGTTAGACTGTAAAAAGCCTTTCATCCGGGGAGGCGTGGTGGTTCATGCCTGTAATCCCAGCACTTTGGGAGGCAGAGGCCGGTGGATTGCTTGAGCCCAGGACTTCGACATCAGCCTGGGCAACATGGTGAAACCCCGTCCCTACTAAAAATTAAAAAATTAGCCCAGCATGGTGGCATGTGACTGTCATCCCAGCTACCCAGAAGGTGAAGGTTGCAGTGAACCATGATCACACCATTGCACTCCGGCCTGGGCGACAGAGTGAGATCTTGTCCCCCAACCCACCAAAAAAGAGGAAAAAAGCTTTCATCTGTAGAGAACTCGAAAGGAACACATTATAGAAATTCCTAATAATACTGTTGTGTTGACAACTAGAGTTACATTATTCAATTAATCAGTTACATTAATTAACTCATTTACTCAACAATCAACATTATTCAGTTATTTATCTGTTTAATAAAACCTGAGCTTTTTCTGTAAAACAACAAGAGAACGCAATGCACAGCTCATCAAATCGCATAAAGTATCTAGTAACATTAAAAAAAACTGGGGTCCCCCGGCTCAGAAATATAGGGATCCCTTTCATAATTTGTTAGCAATCGTAATTCTTCTCTTCATAGAAGAAGCAGAAGCCCTAAAAATGTTCCTAGTTAGAAGTTAACTGATGGAAATATGCAATAATTATTATTTAAAGTGATGTGATGCCATATAATATTATAGATTCCCTCTTCATCAGTAACCACTGCATGGAATATCATGAAAACTTGCAAGAGAAAACAACTTGGCCCATGTATTTTCAAAAGGAAATATATCTGTCTTTAAGTATTTGAATGATCGCTGCCTATTTACCTTTCAACCTGTTTGAAGGACATGATTCCACTTCAGAGCCAGGCTGCCACCCTTGTTGGCTGTGTCATGTCTTCTTTCCTCACTGCCTGACTGTCAGTGATCACTAGATTTTCAGCTCTGAGGTCAATGGAAATGTCAGCAGAGCCCTGACCTACATTTCAGACTCTTGAAGAGGAACTCAAACTGTCCAATTCGAAATGACTGGCTCTCGTGTAACTACTTGGGAAAACCCAGATTACTGAAAGTGAACTGTTTTGTCAGTACTTTTTTTTTTTTACAGCTTAATTTAAAATTGTGTCATCCAAGAGGCAGAACACTTATACATGTTTTCTTAAAATGTCAAACATTTTGACACCAAAATGTGGTGCTTAGTTTTAATTTACAACCAGCATTGTTATTAATTATACACCTGTTTCTTTTTTTAGTTTTCCAGCTTTGTTGAAGTATAATTGATGAATAAAATTCTACAATTTGATGGTAAACAACGTGATGATTTGATACACACATATTTTGTGAAATTATTATACAATCAGGTTAGTTAACACATCTCTCATCCTATTTACTCTTTATTTTGCAGAGATAACATTTAAGCAAATTTCAAGTATGCTTTATAATTCAGTATTGTTAACTATGATCACCATACTGTATATTAGATCTCCTGAACTTATTCATCTTATAACTGCAAGTTTATGCCCTTTGACCAATAACTTCTTTTCCCACCACCACCCTCTAATCTTGGTAACCACCATTCTATCTTCTGATTTTATGGGTTCAACTATTTTAGATTCTACATATATGTAAGATCACACAGTATTTGTCTTTCTCTGTCTGACTAATTTCAGTTAGCATAACGCCCTCAAGTTGCATCTATGTTACCACAATGGCAGAATTTCCTTCTTTTTTTGTGGCTGCATGATATTCCTGTATAGCCCACAATTTCTTTACCAATTAATCCATTGATAGGCACTTAGGTTATTTTCATGTTTGGGCTGTTTGGACTAATGCTTCATGAACATGGGAATGCAGGTATCTCCCATGGTGCTGATTTCATTCTACGGGGGGCTATAGGTCCAGAAAAGGGATTGCTGTATCCTAAGGTAGGTCTATTTTAATTTTTTAATTAAAATTGTTTTTATTTCACACTGTTTTCCATGATAACTGTACCAGTTTACATTCCCAACAGCAGTGTACAAGGCTGCCCTTTCTCTGTACCCTCGCCAATACTTACATCTTGTGTTTTTATAATAGGTACCCCAAAAGGTGGGAGGTGGTATCTAATTGTAGTTTTGTCTTTTGGTTTAGGTTGTTGTTTTTGTTTTTGTTTTGAGACAGAGTCTTGCTCTGTCACCCAGGCTGGAGTGCAGTGGCATGATTACAGCTCACTGCAACCTCTGCCTCCTGGGCTCAGGTGATCCTCCCATTTCAGCTTCCTGAGTAGCTGGCACCACAGGCACATGCCATCACACCCAGCTAATTGTTTTGTAGTTTTGGTAGAGATGGGTTCTCACCATGTTGCCCAAACTGGTCTCGAACTCCTGAACTCAAGCAATCTGCCGGTCTTGGCATCCCAAAGTGCTGGGATTAGAGGCATGAGCCACCACGCCCAGCTCACTGTAGTTTTGATTTGTATTTACCTGATGGTTAGTAATGTTGAGTACCTTTTCATGTACTTAATGGCCATTTGTCCGTCTTCCTTGAAAAAAAAAAATCTATTCAGGTCCAGAATCACCTGACGACACATTTCTTAGAATGTATCCCAGTCATTAAGCAACACATGACTCCAACAGTGTGCGGAGAATTGATTGAAGACGAAGAGCCCAGTTAGGAGGCTATTGAAAATCAAGAGCTGATTTTTGTTTTATTTTGCTTTATTTTATTTTGTTTTATTTTGAGACGGAGTTTTGCTCTGTTGCCCAGGCTGGAGTGCAATGGTGCAATCTCAGCTCACTGCAACTTCTGTCTCCCCAATTCAAGTGATTCTCCTGCCTCAGCCTCCCAAGTAACTGGGGTTACAGGCATGTACCACCATGCCCCGGTAATTTTTTTTTTTTTTTTTTTGTATTTAGTAGAGACATGGTTTCACCATGTTGGCCAGGCTGGTCTCGAACTCCTGACCTCAGGTGATCCCACTGCCTCGGCCTCCCAAAGTGCTAGGATTACAGGCGTGAGACACTGTGCCCAGTCTGGTTTTTTGTATTTGTTGTAGAGATAGGGTTTCACCATGTTGGCCAGGCTGGTCTCAAACTCCTGACCTCAAATGATCTGCCCATCTCAGTCTCCCAAAGTGCTGGGATTATAGGCATGAGCCACCACGCTCAGCCCAAGAGCTGATTTTTAAATCAGATTTTCTGAGCTTTATTGTTTTGTTTTGCTATTGAGTCATTTGAGTTCCTTATGTATTTTGGATATTAACCTTTTATCAGATAAATGATTTGCAAATTTTTTTTTCCCCTTCTGTAGATTGTCTTTTATTTTGTTGGTTGTTTTCTTTGCTGAGCTTTTAGTTTGATATAGTCCCACTTATTTATTTTTGCTTTTGTTGCTTGTGTTTTCAGTGTCATATCTAAAAAAAATCTTTACCCAGACCAGTGTCAAAGAGGTTTTTCCCTATGTTTTATTCTAGGAGTGTATTAGACTGTTCTTGTGTTACCATACAGGAATAACTGAGACTTGGTAATTTATAAAGAAAAGCGGCTTAATTGGCTCACAGTTCTGTAGCTGGTACAAGCACGGCACCAACATCTGCTTGGCTTCTGGTGAGGCCTCAGGAAGTTTACAATTATGGCAGAAGGCAAAGCAGGAGCAGGTGGATCACATGGAGAGAGCAGAAGCAGGAGGAGCAGGAGGAGGTGCCACACACTTTTAAACAACCAGATCTTACCTGAACTCTGAACGAGAACTCACTCATCACCAAGAGGATGCCACTAAGCCATTCATGCAGGATCCGCCCACATGATCCAAACACCTCCCACTAGGCCTAACCTCCAGCACTGGTGATTATATTTCTCTTTTTTTTTTCTTTGAGACAGGGTCTTGCTCTGTGGCCCAGGCTGGAGTGTAGCGGCATGATCTTGGCTCACTGCAACCTCTGCCTCCCGGGTTCAAGTGATCTTCCTGCCTCAGCTCTCAAGTAGCTGGGACTACACACACCTGCCACCACACCTGGCTAATTTTTGTATTTTTCGTAGAGATGGAGTTTCACCATGTTGGCCAGGCTGGTCTCAAACTCCTGACCTCAAGTGATCTGCTCACTTTGGCCTCCCAAGGTGCTGGGATTACAGGCGTGAGTCACCACACCCAGCCACATTCATCTTTTGACTCATCCAAAGGATGGTATCTGCAGCAGCTGCTCTATTCTTCTGTCAAGCACCTCATGGTTCATTCAGCTTTGTTGGAAAGAGTGCTACAGATTGAATCATCACCACTTCCTGTGAGGTGTGTATTAAAAGCCAATGTTGACTTATTTCCTAAGAGCTTCTTAGAGACTTTACAACGCCAGTAAGTGAAGGTAAATTCAAAACCTTCAACATACAACTCTAGCTCTTGGAGACTGCATGCGCACCTCTAAGGAGGTCAGTTTCCAGATTCTCAAATTCTATATGTGTTCTTTCCTGGGTTCACAGTGGTCATTCTCTAGATTCATAGTGAATAGTATCCCTCCATCTCAAATCTCATTTAGTGCATTGCCTTGGGTGTAAATAGCTCCAGAATATCAAACAAATGGATAAATGGAAATACTGGTTTTAGGGAGGCCTTCTTGGATAATTAAGCAGGGTATTTTAAACATCCAAGACTTTAAGCCTTTTCCTGTCATATAGATATGTGTGAAGCTTACTAAAATACTTCTATTTCAGCCCATGCTAGGATACTCTGAATTTTAGCCAAATCAGGGATATTTGGGCCCATTCTGGAACTGGGAATATAGGATATCAGAAGGAATATGGGAGACTTATGGCTATCCTCTTGAACATAAATGGGATTTTTTTTTCTTTCTCTGTCTCCTAGGCTGGAGTGCAGTGGTACGATCTCGGCTCACTGCAAACTCCACCTCCCGGGTTCAAGCGATTCTCCTGCCTCAGCCTCCTGAGTAGCTGGGACTACAGGCGTGTGCCACCATGCCCAGCTAATTTTTTATATTTTTAGTAGAGATGGGTTTCACCGTGTTAGCCAGGATGGTCTCGATCTCCTGACTTCGTGATCTGTCCGCCTTGGCCTCCCAAAGTGCTGGGATTACAGGAGTGAGCCACCACCGCGCCAGGCCATAAATGGCATTTTGATGAACCATTACTTTTTTTTAAAACATTGGATAAAATTTATATGTAAAATTTTACTTGATTTCTTTCAGATTTGGTTAACTTTATTCATTAAGATAGTAAAAAGCTATTTTATCAAATCACATCATAGCATATCTGTTTCTATAACAGCCTAGTCTTAGTTTTTTCATCTTTGAAATGTTCAATCACTCTATTATATTTAAAAGAAAGTAAGTTTATTTAGAGCTTTAAAAATATTTTGGGCCGGGTGCGGTGGCTCACCCCTGTAATCCCAGCACTTTGGGAGGCCGAGGCGGGCAGATCACAAGGTCAGGAGATCAAGAC
>NW_016806642.1:2182652-2240982 GCF_001698545.2 Rhinopithecus bieti
ATATATATATATATATATGTAATACATATATATATAGTATTTTAGTTGTAAAATATGCAAGGGAGTACATAGTTTAAAAATGTTCTTTTAAGAAGACTGAAGGAAAACATTTGGAAGACCACTGCACTGAAGCTCAACTTTATAAGCCAAACAAAAACTATATGTAGAAAAAAATACACCAAACTATCAATAGTGGTTTTCTGTGGATTATGGAATTATGATTTTTTTCTTCCTTTTGCTTTTCCATAACTTCCTATTTTTTAGGATGAGTATATTATATGTGATAATTTGTAAATAATTTTAAAAATACTGAACACATTAAAGACCAGAAAAACTTCAAGGAAAGGAATGTAAATAGGGGACTCTTTCCAGTCAATTCTAGAATATGAGACAGTTGCAGGGAATTATTGACTGGCCTACTGATGTACAGATTTCATTTAGGCAAATGCAACTATGAGTGGAAGGGGAGAGAAAGATTTTATCTCATTAACTTCCCCTTCCTGCTTGTTCTGTCTGCTTCAAAATTGACCTAGAACCTCAGTGACTCTAAGTAAAATAGGCCATATCAGAAATGCAATGATGATAATTATTGTTAACAGTGACACATTTTTATTATTTATTAGTATTATTGTTTGGATGGAAAATTGGTACCAATTGCTATAAACAATAGCTGATGATAAGGTAAATAAGGTTTTATTGATTCAATCTTGCCAATCAATAAGAACAAAATCTTATGAAGTCTTTCATAATGTCCTAAATACTTTCAGAGAATTTTTCAGATAAAGAATAGAGCTCTGCTAGCTGGGCATGGTGGCACACACTTGTAGTCTTAACTACTCAGGAGGCTGAGGCAGGAGTATAAAGGCTGCAGTGAGCTATGATCATGCCACTGCACTCCAGCCTAGGTGACAGAGCAAGACCTTGTCTCTAAAAAAAAAGGGGGAACAAAAAAGAATAGAGTTCACATGATCAAGGTGAACACCCATCATTCTGTTTTGCAGATCTTCTCATTCACTCGCCCTTCACATATAATGTAAGTGTACATTGTAAGAGTGATTTTAAGTTGTCTAAATTAACAAAGATATCAATAAGATAGTCTAGTTTGCAAATCTATTCATACAAACAATCCTAAAGCATGAGGATTTTCTCCAGAAAGATTTAGGGTGCCATCTATTCAAATGAAAGAGTGTGGATCCGTCTGCATGGAAGCCAGTGGTCTTCAGTGGTTTTACAATTCAATTGGCAGTTTGAAAAGCACCATTTAAACACTTCTCTCCAAACTTCAAGTGCATTCTCAGGTATTTTCTGTTTTTGTTTTTTGCTGGAGCATACAACAGTGACTAGATTGTGCTTTCAAGGCAAACATTTTAATACTTCAGCACTCAACAATTGTCAGCTTCTCAAAATCATATTTCAATTTAGTGCTGAAAGTAATGCAGGAATAAAAAATTCAGTACATAAGAACATACCAGGCTGGGCGCGGTGGCTCATGCCTGTAATCCCAACACTTTCGGAGGTCAAGGTGGGTAGATTGCTTGAGTCCAGGAATTTGAGACCAGCCTGGGCAACATGGTGAAACCTTGTCTGTATTTTTAAAAAATAAATAAATAAATATTAAAAATTTAAAAACATCCTAGTGAATAGCAACATCCAAGTTATATATTCTTATGAACAGTTATAGGAGAAAATTCAGTCCCTGCAGGTTTATGACAATCATGGGCAGGCCTGAGTCCTCTCCTGTAATTAATGAGTTGTACAGATTACTACAGCTCTACCTGCTTTAGCCCCAACCTAATCGTCATATCCAGAAACTCACATTTGTGATATGCTGTTTTATTTTTTCTGATACACATTAAAAGAAGCATATGGCTATTAAATAAGAATGTTTACATAGCATCTATCACAGGCACTATCATAGCTTGCTGCAGCCTCAAACTCCTGGCCTCAAGGGATCTTCCAGCCTCAGCCTCCCAAGTAGGGACCACAAGCACACACCACTGCACACAGCAAGAGAATTATTCTTTATCATTTTGGTCCATCCATCTTTGTTCTGACTTATATACTTGTATTAGTTTGTTCTCATGCTGTTATAAAGAACTACCTGAGACTGGGTAATTTATGAAGAAAAGAGGTTTAATTGACTCACAGTTCTGCAGGCTTAACAGGAAGCATGACTGGGAGACCTCAGGAAACTTACAATCATGATGAAAGATGAAGGGGAAGCAAGCACCTTTTTCACATGGTGGCAGGAGAGAGGGAGAGCAGGGGAAAGTGCCACACACTTTTAAACAATTAGATCTTCTGAGAACTCACTCACTATCAGGAGAACACCAAGGGGAAAATCTACCCCCATGATCCAATCCTCTCCCACCAGGCCCCTCCTCCAATTTGACATGAGATTTAGGTTGGCACACAAATCCAAACCTTATCAATACTTATCTACTTTTGAGGTAGGAGACGGTACTTCATTCCAGAGGCAGGACTTGGACACCAGACCAAATTGAGGACTAGCTAAAACAGGGCCAAAGCAAAGTGGCTTTCCACAAGACATGCATACCAGTATGCCATGTCAGTTTACCATTGCCATGGCTACACCTGGAAGTTACCACCCCTTTTCATGGCAACAACCTGATGACTGTGAAGTTGCCACCCTTTTCCTAAAAATTTCTGCATAATCTTCCCCTTAATTTGCATATAATTAAAATTGATATAAATATAAGTTCAAAACTGCCACTGGGCACATTGCCTGTGGAGTAGCCCTGCTCCACAAGGAGCAGTATCTCTGATGTTGCTGTACACTGCTACTTCAATACAATTTTCTAGTGAACACCTCCAGCTTACCCTTGAATTCCCTCCTGGGTGAAACCAAGAACCCTCCTAGGTTAAGCCCCAGTTTGAGGGCTCACCTGTCCTACATCACTTTACAACATTCATTCATTCAAAAAATATTTCTTTTTTTTTTTTTTTTTGAGATGGAGTCTTGCTCTGTTGCCCAGGATGGAGTGCAGTGGCACAATCTTGGCTCACTGCAACCTCAGCTTCCTGGGTTCAAGCTATTCTCCTGCCTCAGCCTCCCAGGTAGCTGGGATTACAGGCCCCCACCAGGATGTTCAGCTAGTTTTGTATTTTTAGTAGAGACAGGGTTTCACTATGTTGGCCAGGCTGGTCTCAAACTCCTGACCTAAGTTGATCCACCCACCCTGGCCTCCAAAAGTGCTGGGATTACGGTCGTGAGCCACCGTGCCCAGCCTCAGAAAATATTTCTTGAGTGTGTACTATGTTCCAATAATTATTCTAGCACTGAAGATAAAGGGGTAAACAAAACAGACAAAAGTTTGGTCCCCATGGAGCTTTCATTCTAGTCTGAGAAGAGAGACAGAAAGTAAAATACAGTATTAGATGGTGATAAACATTTGGAGAAAATTAAGTGGGAAAGGTAGACAGCAAGTTTCATATGCTCAGAAAAGATCACTCTGAAATATAATATTTGAGCAAAGATCTAATAGAAGCAAGGAAGAAGGCCACGGAGTTAATTTGGACAAGAGCATTTCAGACAGACAGGGGATGGCAAAGAGTAAGAAAAAGAGTCCCCAGGGGTACATTCGAGGATCAGTAAGGAGGCCGGTGTGGCAAGAGCAAGAGGAGAACAGTAGCAGATGAAAAAAGAAGGAAATGAGGTTCAGACACGTAACTGCAGTGAAGAATAGTGGACAGTTGTGTTCAGACACGTAACTGCAGTGAAGAATAGTGGACAGTCGTGTAGGGAAGCTCTTTTGATGGTTGAGATGGGAAGCTGTTGAAGGGTTCTAAGCCAAGAAGTGAAAACAATTTTATTCTATAGATTCTGGCAAAAGTAACTAGAAAGGTTGGGTAAAGTGGCCATTAACTGAGATGGGTAAAACTTTAAAAGGAATATATTTTGCAGAGGAATGGGGAAGGAAATGAAGAATTTGTTTTGGAACATGTTAAGTTTGAAATACAGGGTGGAGGGGTGGTGCAAGATGGCCAAATAGAAACAGCTCTGGTCTACAGCTCCCAGCAAGACCAATAAGACCAATGCAGAAGGTGGGTGATTTCTGCATTACCAACTGAGGTACCCAGTTCATCTCACTGGGACTGGTTATGCAGTGCGTGCGACCCATGGAGAGAGTGCAGAAGCAGGGTGGGGTGTCGCTTCACCTGGGAAGTGCATGGAGCCGAGGGACCTCCCTCCCCCAGCCAAGTGAAGCAGTAAGCGACTGTGCTACCTACCCGGGGTACTACACTTTCCCCAAGGATTTTTTGCAATCCACAAATCAGGAGATTCCCTCCTGAGCCTACACCATCAGGGCCCTGGATTTTAGGCACATAACCGGGCAGCTGTTTGAGCAGGAACTGAGCCGCAGGAGTTTGTTCATACTCCAGCAGCACGTGGAATGCCAGTGAGACAGGAGAACCATCCACTCCCCTGGGAAGGGGGCTGGGAGCCAATTGGTCTTGCTCAGCAGGTCCTACTACCATGGAGCCCAGCAAGCTAAGAACCACTGGCTTTAAATTCTCATTGCCAGTACAACAGTCTGGAGTCTGCCTTGGGATGATCAGTTGGTGCATGGAGGGGCGGCCGCCACTGCGACTGTGGCCAGTCTGCTTCTCTAGATTCCTCCTCACTGGGCAGGGCATCTTTGCAGGAAATACAGCAGCTCCAGTCAGAGGCTTGTAGACAGAACTCTCATCTTCTCCCTGGGACAGAACACCTGGCAGGAGGGGGCAGCTGCAGTCGCAGTTTCAGCGGACTTAATCTTTCCTGTCTGCCGGCTCTGAAGAGAGTGGCGGATCCTGACAAAGAGGATTCTCCCAGCAGAGAGCACCAGCTTTGCTAAGGGACAGACTGCCTCCTCAAGTGAATCCCTGACCCCTGTGCCTCTGACTCAGAGAGGTCGACAGACACCTCATACAGGAGAGCTCTGGTTGGCATCAGGCCATTGCCCCTCTGGGACAAAGCTTCCAGAGGAAGGAACAGGGAGCAATCTTTGCTGTTCTACTGTCTCCACTGGTGATACCCAGGAGAACAGAGTCTGGAGTGGACCTCCAGCAAACTGCAGCAGACCTACAGAAGAGGGACCTGCTGTCAGAAGAAAATCTAACAAACAGAAAACAACAACAACAACATCAACAAAAAAGATGCCCCCACAAAAACCCTATCCAAAGGTCATTAGCTTCAAAGATCAAAGGTAGACAAATCCATGAAGATGAGGAAAACCTGTGCAAAACACTGAATATTCCAAAAGCCAGAATGCCTCTTATCTTCCAAATGATCACAATGCCTTTTCAGTAAGGGTGCAGAACTGAACAGAGCATGAGATGGATGAATTGACAGAAGTAGGCTTTAGAAGGTGGATAATAACAAACTCTGCCGAGCTAAAGGAGCATGTTCTAACCAACGCAAAGAAGCTAAGAACCTTGATAAAAGGCTACAGGAGCTGCTAACTAGGATAACCAGTTTAGAGAGGAACATAAATGATGTGATGGAGCTGAAAAACACAGCATGAGAACTTAATGAAATATACACAAGTATCAATAGCCGAATCAATCAAGTGGAAGAAAGGATATCGGAGTTCGAAGACCACCTTGCTGAAATAAGGCATGCAGACAAGATTAGAGAAAAAAGAATGAAAAGGAATGAACAAAGCCTCCAAAAAATATGGGACTATGTAAGAAGACCAAACCCATGATTGATTGGAGTACCTGAAAGAGACAGGGAAAATGGAACCAAGTTGGAAAACACATTTCAGGATGTTATCCAGGAGAACTTCCCCAATCTAGCAAGACAAGCCAACATTCACATTCAGGAAATACAGAGAACACCACTAAGATACTCCATGAGATGATCAACCCCAAGACACATAATCATCGGATTCTCCAAGGTCAAAATGAAAGAAAAAATGTTAAGGGCAGCCAGAGAGAAAGGCTGGGTCACCTACAAAGGGAAGTCCACCAGACACAGCAGATCTCTCAGCAGAAACTCTACAAGTCAGAAGAGAGTGGGAGCCAATATTCAACATTCTAAAAGAAAAAAATTTTCAGCCCAGAATTTCATATCCAGCCAAACTAAGCTTCATAGGTAAAGGGGAAATAAAATCATTTCCAGACAAGCAAATGCTAAGGAATTTCATCAACACCAGGCCTGTCTACAAGAGCTCCTGAAGGAAGCACTGAATATGAAAAGAAAAAAATCAGTTCCAGCCACTGCAAAACATACCAAAATATAAAGACCAATGACACTATAAAGAAACTGCATCAACTAATTTGCTAAACAACCAGCTAGCATCATGATGACAGGATCAAATTCACACATAACAATATTAACCTTAAATGTAAATGGGCTAAATGACCCAATTAAAAGATACAGACTGGCAAATTGGATAAAGAGTCAAGAGCCATCAGTGTGTTGTATTCAGGAGACCCATCTCACATGCAAAGACACATAGGCTCAAAATAAAGGGACAGAGGAATATTTACCAAGCAAATGGAAAGGAAAAAAAAAGCAGGGCTTGCAATCCTAGTTTCTAATAAAACAGACTTTAAACTAACAAAAATCAAAAGAGACAAAGAAGGGTATTACATAATGGTAAAGGGATCAATACAACAGGAAGAGTTAACTATCCTAAATATATATGCACACAATACAGGAGCACCCAGATTCATAAAACAAGTTCTCAGAGACTTACAGAGAGACTTAGACTCCCACACAATAATACCGGGAGACTTTAACACACCACTGTCAATATTAGACAGATCAACGAGACAGAGAAGTAACAAGGATATTCAGGACTTGAACTCAGCTCTGGAGCAAGTGGACCTAATAGACATCTAAAGAACTCTCCATCCCAAATCAACAGAATATACATTCTTCTCAGTGCCACATGACATTTATTCTAAAATAGACCACATAATTGGAAGTAAAGCACTCCTCAGCAAGGCAAAAGAACTGAAATCATAACAAATAGTCTCTCAGACCACAGTGCAATCAAATTAGAACTCAGGATTAAGAAACTCACACTACATGGAAACTGAACAAACTGCTCCTGAATGACTCCTGGGTAAATACCAAAATTCAGGCAGAAATTAAGAAGTTCTTTGAACCCAGTGAGAACAGAGAGACGATGTACCAGAATCTCTGGGACACAGCTAAACCAGTGTTTAGAGGGAAATTTACAGGACTAAATGCCCACATTACACAGCTGGAAAGATCTCAAATCATCACCCTAACATCACAATTAAAAGAACTAGAGAAGCAAGAGCAAACAAATTCAAAAGCTAGCAAAAGACAAGAAATAACTAAGATCAGAGCAGAACTGAAGGAGATAGAGACACAAAAAACCCTTCAAAAAATCGATGAATCCGGGAGCTGTTTTTTTGAAAAATTAACAAAATAGACCGCTAGCCAGAGTAATAAAGAAGAAAAGAAAGAAGAGTCAAATAGACACAATAAAAAATGATAAAGGGGATATCACCACTGATCCCTCAGAAATAAAAACTACCATCAGAGAATACTATAAACACCTCTATGCAAATAAACTAGAAAATCTAGAAGAAATGGATACATTCCTGGACACATACACCTCCAAAGACTAAACCAGGAAGAAGTCAAATCCTTGGATAGACCAACAACAAGTTCTGAAATTGAGGCAGTAACTAATAGGCTAGCAACGAAAAAAAGCCCAGGACCAGATGGATTCACAGCCAAATTCTACCAGAGGCACAAAGAGGAGCTGCTACTGTTCCTTCTGAAACTGTTCCAGACAATTGAAAAGGAAGAACTCCTCTCCAACTTATTTTATGAGGCCAGCATCATCCTGATACCAAAACCTGGCAGAGATATAATAAAAAAAAGAAAACCTCAGGCCAATATCCCTAATGAACATCGATGCGAAAATCCTCAATTAAATACTGGCAAACCGAATCCAGTAGCACATCAAAAAGCTTATCCACCACGATCAAGCTGGCTTCATCCCTGGGATGCTATGTTGGTTCAATATACACAAATCAATAAATGTAATCCATCATATAAACAGAACCAATGAAAAGAACCATATGATTATCTCAATAGATGCAGAAAATGCCTTTGATAAAATTCAACATCCCTTCATGTTAAAAACTCTCAATAAACTAGATATTGATGGAATATCTCAAAGTAATAAGAGCTATTTATGACAACCCATAGCCAATACCATACTGAATGAGTAAAAGCTGGAATCATTCCCTTGGAAACCAGTACAAGACAAAGGTGCCCTCTCTCACCACTCCTATTCAACATAGTATTGGAAGTTCTGGCCAGGGAAATCAGGCAAGAGAAAGAAATAAAGGTATTCAAATAGGAAGAGAGGAAGTCAAATTGTCTGCTTGCAGATGACATATTTGTATATTTAGAAAACCCCATCGTCTCTGCCCAAAAACTCCTTAAGCTGATAACCAACTTCAGCAGTCTCAGGATACAAAATCAATCAAAATCACAAGCATTCCTACACATCAACAATAGACAAGCCAAGAGCCAAATCATAAATGAAGTCCCATTCACAAGTGCTGCAAAGGTAATAAAATACCTAGGAATACAGCTTAAAAGGGACATGAAGGACGTGAAGGACCTCTTCAAGGAGAACTACAAACCACTGCTCAAGGAAATCAGAGAGGACACAAACAAATGGAAAAACATTCCATCCTCATGGATAGGAAGAACCAATATCGTGAAAATAACCATACTGCCCAAAGTAATATATAGATTAAATGCTATTTTCATCAAACTACCATTGACATTCTTTGCAGAATTAGAAAAAACTACTTTAAATTTTGTATGGAACCAACCAAAAAAGAGCCCATATAGCCAAGACAATCCTAAGCAAAAAGAACAAAGCTGGAGGCATCATGCTACCTGACTCCAAACTATACTACATGGCTACAGTAACCAAAACAGCATGCTACTGCTACAAAAACAGACATATAGACCAATGGAACAGGACAGAGACCTCAGAAACAACACCACACATCTACAACCATCTGATCTTCGACAAATGTGACAAAAATAAGCAATGGGGAAAGGATTCCCTGTTGAATAAATGATGCTGGGAAAACTGGCTAGCCATATGCAGAAAATTGAAACTGGACCCCTTCCTTACACCTTATACAAAAATTATCTCAAGATGGATTAAAGACTTAAAATATGAAACCTAAAATCATAAAAACCCTGGAAGAAAACCTAGGCAATACCATTCAGGACATAGGCATGGGTAAAGACTTCATGATGAAAACACCAAAAGCAATTACAACAAAAGCCAAAATTGAAAAATGAGATCTAAGTAAACTAAAGATCTTCTGCATGGCAAAAGAAACTAGCATCAGAGTGAACAGGCAACCTACAGAATGGGAGAAAATTTTTGCAAGCTACCCATCTGACAAAGGTCTAATATCCAGAATCTACAAGGAACTTAAACAAATTTACAAGAAAAAACCAACCCCCTCAAAAAGTGGTCAAAGCATATGAACAGACATTTCTCAAAAGAAGACATTTATGTGGCCAAAAAACATGAAAAAAAGCACATCATCACTGATCAGTAGAGAAATGCAAATCAAAACCACAATGAGATACCATCTCACACCAGTCAGAATGGCGATCATTAAAAAGTTAAGAAACAATAGATGCTGGTGAGGCTGTGGAGAAATAGGAATGCTTTTACACTGTTGGCGCGAATGTCAATTAGTTCAACCATTGTGGAAGACAGTGTAGCAATTCCTCAAGGATCTAGAACCAGAAATACCATTTGACCCAGCATCTCATTACTGGGTAGATACCCATAGGAATATAAATCATTCTACTATAAAGATACGTGCACATATGTATATTTATTGCAGCACTATTTATAATAGCAAAACATGGAACCAAGCCAAATGCCCATCAATGATAGACTAGATAAAGAAAATGTGGTACATATACACCATGGAATACTTTGTGGCTTTAAATTCCATCTATATGCAGATGACACTCAAATTTCTATATCCAGCTTGGTCTCTTCTCTGAATTCCAGGTTCATGTGACCCAACTGATTCAACATCTCTATCTGGTTAACAGACATTTCAAACTTTTTTTTTTTTTTTTTTAACTTTAAGTTCCAGGATACATGTGCAGAATGTGCAGACATAAAAGAGAATGAGATCATGTCCTTTGCAGGGACATGGTTGGAGCTGGAAGCCATCATTTTCAGCTAACAAACACAATAACAGAAAACCAAACACTGCATGTTCTCACTCATAAGTAGGAGTTGAACAATAAGAACACATGGACACAGGGAACGGAACAACATACACCGGGGCCTGTCAGAAGGTGGGGGGTAAGGGGAGGGAGAGCATTAGGACAAATAGCTAATGCATGCAGGGCTTAAAATCCAGATGACAGGTTGATAGTTGCAGCAAACCACCATGGCAAATCTATACCTATGTAACGAACCTGCACATTCTGCACATGTATCCTGGAACTTAAAGTAAAAAAAAAAAAAAGTTTGAAATGCCTGTTATCCAGATAGAGATGTTAAATTGGTTGGGTCATATGAACCTGGAATTCAGAGGAGAGACCAAGCTGGATATAGAAATTTGAGTGTCATCTACATATAGATGGAATTTAAAGCCACAAGCATGAACGGGATTACCAAGAAATTAGATATAGACTATAGATAGAAAAAGAAAGAAGTTCTAGGATTGAGCCCAGATAATTCCTATGTAAAGATATCAGGAAAAATAAACCAAGGCATTTTTTCTTCTTTTTAACTGAGCAACTCAGAACCAAAGCAATTTTTCAAGTAACGATCCTTAAGAGGGTTACTAGAAAATTTTTGTATTTATGATTGGAAAAGTAGTTAACTGTATATACCATAAAACTATGGAATCTTGAGCTAAAATAGACCTTAAGCTAAAGGATGATAAAATTCAACCCGTTGGTTCTTCAACAACAAATACTTTGAACTTTAAAAAACTAGCTTACTGGGTCATTTATCCAATTTCAACTTATGGATTTAGTTTTAGTCAAATTATGGGAAAATATTGAAAAATGAACCTCCAGTATAAATTAGGTAGCTTAGAGTACATATGGACTTGTTCAGACAAAGGAGGAGGATCTAGCTCTAACTCAGGGATTTGGGCAGCTCTAACCACTTTAATTTCACAAGTATTTATTGAGTGTCTATAACACGTAAGACACTTGATAGAGTACTTCGGGAAATACAAACGTGAATAAGACCCTGTCCTGTTCTTTAGAAAGATTACAACAGAAAAAAACGGGGAATAAGATAAGCAAAATGCGATTAAGAGCCATGGAGAAGCAGAGACAGGTCATGGAGGTTCAAGCTGAAGTGTGGAATAACTGCAGCTAGGGACTCTAAAAAGCCCCTAGGTGTCACCCTCTGCCTCCTGACTTGTCTTCTTTCTCACTGCAAATCTGCTTTCCCCACGGGGTGGCCAACAAGGCTAACAATTCCCAGGTCTCACACTTTAGACTTTCTGCCACAAGAAAGAGTGCCCAATGCTCCCCCTCCAAGTACAAAACGCTAAGAAGAGCTCCCAGGGGCCCATTCAGCCTCTGGACTAACCGATGACAGGAAAGAGGATTTGATCATGTAAGAAGAACCTGATAAATCATATGGGAACCCTATGATTGGGAGTGGGCCTGGGTGGGAGGTATATCGGTTAGGTTATTATCACTACAAAGTTCTATAACAAAGTGCCCCAACTAGTGGTTTAACACCACTATCATTCATTTTCACGGATCTGACAGTTGACTTGGGCAGCTCTGCCAGGCAGTGATGACTAGAGTGGCTGTACTCCATTCTAGTGGAATAGTGGGTCTTACGAACCAAGATCACACTCCTCCTGGGCCCGTAAGCTAGGCAGGGAACATAAGAGCCTCTGAAGTTTAGACTCAGAGCCATCCTAACGCTGCTGCTACTGCCTGACCAAGCCATTGGTCAATGAAAGTCACATGACTGGACACTAAGTCAAGGGGAAAGAAATACCTTCTGCCCACAGTGAAGCTATTGTCAAGAGTGGGAGGCAAGGAAGCAGGAAGGGTGGCACCAATCATTTAATCTACCACAAGGGTTTAATGTGAGAAACAATTCTCAGAAGATAGTGAGAGACAGGACTACCTGGATTTCCTGGCCGACTAAGAATTCCTAAGCCTAGCTGTGGAAAGTGACCACACCCACTTTTAAACACAGGGCTTGTAACTCAGCTCACACCCGACCCATCAGGTAGTAAAGAGGGCTCACTAAAATACCAATTAGGCTAAAAGCAGGAGGTAAAGAAATAGTCAAATCATCTATCACCTGAGAGCACAGGGGGAGGGATGATGATGGGGATACAAACCCAGGAATTTCAGCAGGAAGGGGCAACCCCCTTTGGGTCCCCTCCCGTTGTATGGGAGCTCTGTTTTCACTCTATTAAATCTTGCAACTGCACACTCTTCTGGTCTATGTGTGTTCCAGCTCGAGCTGAGCTTTCGCTCGCCATCCACCACTGCTGATCGCCGTCGTCGCAGACCCACCACTGACTTCTACCTCTCTGGATCCGGCAGGGTGTCCAGTGCATTTCTGATCCAGTGAGGCACCCATTGCTGCTCCCAGCTGGGCTAGTCTCCCCATTGTTCCTGCGCAGCTAAGTGCCCGGGTTCATCCTAATTGAGCTGAACACTAGTGGCTGGGATGCCATGGTTCTCTTCCATGACCCACAGTTTCTAATAGAGTTGTAACACTCACTGCATGGCTCAAGGTTCCATTCCTTAGAATCCATGAGGCCAAGAACCCAGGTCAGAGAACAAAAGGCTTGCCGCCATCTTGGGAGTGCCGCCCCCCCCCCCCCCCCCCATCTTGGGAGCTGTAAGACAAAGAACCACCGGTAACAATACGATGTTGGGTAAACAAAGCAATAGGTATCCAATGTACTATTATTACATTTTATACCAAGACATTCAGTTTCCAGGGGCAGGCAGGAGACAGTGGCCTTCCTCTATCTCAACTGCAAGAGGCTTTTCTCTTTTACTAATCCACCTCAGCACAGACTCTTTATGGGTGTCGGGCTCGGGAGGGTCAAGTCTTTCTCATCCCAGGAGGCCATATTTCAAACTATCACATGGGGAGAAACCTTGGAAAATACCCGCCTTTCCAAGGCAGAGGTACCCACAGCTTTTCGCAGTGCATTGTGCCCCCGGTTTATTGAGACTAGAGAATGGCAATGACTTTTGTCAAGCATACTGTTTGTAAACATGTTGTTAACAAGGCATGTCCTGCATAGCCCTAGATCCCTTAAACCTTGATTCCATACAACACATGTTTTTGTGAGCTCAAAGTTGGGGCAAAGTGGCTGGGGCAAAGTTACAAATTAACAACTTAGGGCAAAGCAATTGTTCAGGGTACAGGTCAAAATGAAATTTCTTATGTCTTCCCTTTCTACATAGACACAGTAACAGTCTGATCTCTCTTTCTTCTCCCTTCAGAGATGGAGCAAATTTGGGAAGGAATATAAATTAACATGTAGACATGATGAATTTGCAGTGCCTGTGGGACTCCCAGTGGAGATGTTTGGTAGCAATCACAAAATGAAACTGGAGTTTCAGAGATAGATCAGAGTGAGAAATATTAATCCAGGAATTATCAGTAAGTAGGTGATAACTTAAATTTTGGATATGGGTGAGATTACATAGGAAAAGAGAATAGGTTGTGGGAAGATGGCAATCTGAAGGGAGAACCCTGGAGAATACCAGCATTTAAGAAGCTAGAAGAAAAAAAGAGCCCACATAGTTACAACCAAATCAGTTGGGGGAAATCAAAGGAATTACAGGAGGGCTTTGACAGAATATCAATCATTCTAGAATTAATGAAAATTTATCAATATTTAATTTTACATTTAGTTCAAGATAATAATGGTATTTGACATTAACTTTCAATTAAATTTCGTTCATAGGGTTTTAAAATAAATCATTTTAACTAGCTTAAGAAGACATGTGACTATAATAGAAGAAGTGAACACAGAAGAATGGTTATAGTTATCAGCATTAATATCCTTTTTGTCAACATTTGAATTAGGAAAACAACTCTTCTCTTACAAAATTTGTTTTTTAAAAAGGATCTTCCTGTTTCTATAAGGAATGTCAATATAAAAGAGACAAATCAGGCCCAGTAGCAGTGAAAAGTAAAGAGATAGACAAAGTAAGAAAGCGGTTTAGGCATTAATTCAAGCGTTTCACTGCTCTGTAGTAATGATTTCGTGAATCTAGAATAGGTGTCAAGATGGGCAGGATTTGAAGGAGAAGTGACGTGTTGAAAGAATCGTTCTGAAAACCCCCAATATAGTAACAGTAGCTTCACCATCAACTGGAAAAGGGCACATTTGGGGAAAGTTGTTTTGCAGCTATTATCAATATTTGTCATCATATCAATTATTTATTTATTTATTTATTTATTTATTTTTTAGTTTCAAGCACCTAAACTTTGGTATGCTGCCATCAAGTGGTAGGAGGGTCTATAACAGTAAGAGAACATAGTTTTCTCTGCATTTTACTCTTTTTGAAACTACTTATGAAACTGCATTTTATTCTACTGAAGCTGCACGCACATACACACACAAACACACATTTACTTATTATTGATCCCTGTGGCATATTCTGCTGATATCCTGCCTAGATTCCCTCAGTCCATTCTCAAGGTCACCCACAGCTTCACAGAAAATTTTTTTACATGCAGTGGCAATTTACTTCAAGCCCCTGTATCTCTCCACCTAAGGACAGTTTCTGGTCTCAGGAGTGTGCTCAGTCCACTTGTAGGACAGACTGGAAGTGCCAGAGACATAATGTCCCAGAAACAACCATCAATTCATGAGAGACAGGATTTGGTGAATAAAAACACTCCAGCCTCCTCACCCATTGAAAGGGCAATTCTGCACTGTGTTCTACATCAGTTCCATCAACTCTTAGATGCTACTCAGAGAAATTGAACCCCGGTCTCCCACAGCAGTGACGCACTGATTAATGCATTGACATTTCATCTTTCCTTGCTTCACTTCATCACACTTTCTGGGATCACCCCCCAGATAAATCCTTATACTAAAAATCCTTGTTTTTGCTTGGTCTGCGTTTGAAAGAGCCGAAAATAAGACAATATACCCTTTATAATGATATTTATATATTCATTATCATTTCACCTTTAATTTTACTTTTAAAGCAAACATCCTCCCCAGCACTATATTAAAAGCCATGCTACTCATTTTCAAACAGTCTAAAGATTGTTTTTCTCTTAGCCACTTGTAAAATATGTCTTGAGTCACAGACAAGATATTTACCCTAAGTTTTCTTTGGGGAGCACATGCATAGCCTTTGATTTTGTTATGCTGTGAGACGAAGTGGAAAGATCCTGGGCTTCAAAATGAAAAAGAATTAACCTCTCACTATCTAAGAAAGTTGTCAAGTTATTGAATCTCTCTGAGAATCAGTGGTCTTATTTATGAAATGGGCATAGTTATACCTACTTCTTAAAGCTATGGGGAAGATTAAGTAAGGCTATACTCTGAACACAAGGTCCAATTAAAAGTGGTTTATGCCCCGGAGGCGGAGCTTGCAGTGAGCTGAGATCCGGCCACTGCACTCCAGCCCGGGTGGCAGAGCAAGACTCCGTCTCAAAAAATAAATAAATAAATAAATAAATAAATAAATAAATAAATAAATAAAAGTGGTTTATGCTGTAATGAAATTATGTAGACCAGGCCGGATGCAGTGGCTCATGCCTATAATCCCAGCACTTTGGAAGGCCAAGGCGGGTGGATCACCTGATGTCAGAAGTTCGAGACCAGCCTGGCCAACATGGTGAAACCTTGTCTCTATTAAAAATACAAAAAAATTAGCTGGGCGTGGTGGCATACACCTGTGGTCCCAGCTACTTGTGAGGCTGAGGCAGGACAATCGCTTGAACACAGAAGGTAGATCTGAGATCACATCATTGCGCTCCAACCTGGGCAACAAGAGTGAAACTCTGTCCCAAAACATAAAAAATAAATAAATTTTAAAAAATTATTTCTGTGTTGCTGTATTTACAAAATACCTGTGAGAGCAGGTCAATGGGAGAGGCTTCAGCTCTGCATAACACAAAAGTGTCTCTGCCATTCTTTTAGGTAAAAGTGCCACAAAACTGGAATAAAGAGTAGAGAAGCATTTAAAATGGGATGGCTACAGAATTTTCTTTAATCCACTCTGAGTTTTTCTATTTTCCATTGGTTTATCTTTTACTTTTAAACTCACCAAATTATTGTTTTAGTCTTTAGCTTTTTATAATTTGTAAAAATGTTCTTTTTAATTTAAAAAAAATAAATTTTTTATCTTTTACTTTTTTGAGACAGGATCTCACTTGGAACAGGAATTAAAAGAAATTTTAAAGATGTGTAAGCAAAAACTCAGTTGTATGTAAGAAAAACCAGTTCCCCCTGAGGAAGAGAAAGAGCTGAAGTCCTTTAAAAATCGACTGCCTGTTTTTCTGTGGCCAGTAAGCCTTATCTCTCCCTTTCCCAGACATTGTGAAGACTGTTTTTCTAGCTGTGCAGCTGCAAAGTCACTAAACAGATAATCTCAAGTCATAAAACATGTTGTTCCTTAAAAAGTAAGAAATAATGTAATGCATGTCTTAATTGAATAACTGTCTTTGTTTCTCACTTCTGTAATACGCTTCCCACTGCACAAATCTCCCCCTGCCCCACGAAATGCTTAAAAGGTGGCTTAACTCTTTGTTAGGGGCTCAGTCGTTTGGATGTTAATCCTACTGGGTCTGTGCACCTAAATAATTAAATAATTCCTCCTCAACCCCTCGGTCTCTCTGATTCCTTAATTATCCCGCTGCACACTCTGTCACCCAGGTTGATGTGCAGTGGCGTGATCTCGGCTTGCTGCAGCCTCAACCTCTGGGGCTCAAGGGATCCTTCTACCTTAGCCTCCTGAATAGCTGGACTACAGATATGCATCACTACACCCAGGTAATTTTTTTTATTTTTATTTTTAGTAGAGATGGGGTCTTGCTGTGTTGCCCAGGCTGGTCTTGATCTCCTGGCCTCAAATGATCCTACCACTTCGGCTTACCAAAGTGCGGGGATTATAGTCATGAGTCCCAGAACTGACTTGTAAAAACTTTTTTGAGCACCCAATAGAAAGAAATTTCAAATTTTTTTTTTTTTCTAAGAGGCTTTTGACTTCTCCAGTTTCACAAGAAGAAAAAAGTCTTTTGGCCATGTTGAAGTGTTTTAATAACTTGTTGGCTGCAAAAATAATATATTAATAGTTTCTACTATGAATTAGTCTGTGCATTAAGAAAATGCAAAGGTATACAAAGTAGAAAAATATTTCCAAGATATAACTTTACTACCTTAAGATAACTATCTTTTGAGGATGCTTAATTACAGATCTTTTTCTTTCAACAGAGACTCATACTTTGTCTTAAAAGAATCATTCTGTAGATGAAGTTTTCTAATCTTATAATTTTTTCAATTAACACATTATCATACACATTTTCCTATGTTATGTATTCATACCACTTGTAATAGCTGTATCATATATATCATCCTATGGCTAGATAAAAATTTTGACAAGAAAATCTAAAAATAGTAAATCAGATCATAGGCTTTGGAAAAAATTATCACTGGGTTTAAATTCTGAATCTGCCATTTAGTAGATTTATGATCTTGATTAGAATATTTAATATCTCTAAATTCATTTTTTAATCGATAAAATGAAGAATAAATGAGACAATGTATGTGAAAATGCAGTAATTGACACATAATAAACCCAATAAGTGAGAATTCAATACATAGGTGATAGGTATTATTATCCCACTTTACAATTTTTTACCATTATAAAAAATATTAAATAAAAATCATCGTTACAACTTTTTGTGCATTTCTATGATTAATTTCTAAATATTAATTTTGGAAGTAAAATTGTTGAGTCAAAGATTAAAACATTTTGAAGGTTTTTATACAAATTGTAAATTTCCATCCTAACAACGTACAGTTCAACCAGTAGAGCATAGATGTGCATCTTTCTCTGTTCCTTTCCCCAGCTTGCCAAGATGATAAAAAAAGATTATATTTTATTGGCTTAATGCACATGACTTCGACTATGCCATTGAATATCAAAGATATAATTAACGATCATTTGTAGGTATTCTTTTGTAAAGTGACTATACTCAACATACATCCTTTTTCATTATGGTGTTTGTCCTTAGTGATTTGTAAAATTTTAAGATACTCTTTGTTTATACACATTTCCAAGTTTAACCTATTTTACATTTTTAATGACTTATTTTGACATACAGAAATTTTAAATATTTATGAAGTCATGTCTAACAATCTTTTACTTTAAATATTTTGCTTTTGCATGTATAGTAAGTGAAGCCTTGCAAGATGCTATCTTAGTCCATTTTCTGTTGCTTGTAACAGAATATCTGGATACGGAGAATTTATAAAGAAAAGGAATGATTTCTCACAGTTATGGAGACTGAGAAGTGCAAGGCTGAGGGGACACTTCTGATGAGGGCCTTCTTGCTGCTGGGAGGTCTCTGCAGAGTCCCACGGTGGCACAGGGCATCACATGGTGAGGGGGTTATGCTTGCTCGCTTAGGTGTCTCTTCTTTTTCTTATAAAACCACCAATCCCACTCCCATGATAATCCATTAATCCATTAACCCATAATTCATTAATCCATTCATAAGGGCTCTGCCCTTATGACCCAAGAACCTTTTAAAGGCCCCACCAAGCTGGGTGCAGTGGGTCTTGCCTGTAGGACAGCTACTGGAGAGGCTGAGGGAGAGGATCCCTTGAGTCCACGAGTTTGAAACTAGCCTGGGCAACATAGCAAGACTTTATCTTTATTTAAAAAAAAATAAATTAAGGCCTCACCTCTCAATACTGCCACATTGGGGATTAAAGTTCAACATGAGTTTTGGAGGGGACAAATATTCAAACTGTATCTGATGCTATACAAATGAATATGTTTATAGTTGTGATCTTTAAAAACATAAATAAATATTAAGTTGTGGTCTTTAATAGAAGAAAAGACTTATGGGGAAAACCTAGGACTGAAGAAGTAAAATTTTGTGAATATGAGTTTTCTTAGAACTTATAATCAAGTTCAGGTAGCAGTTTCTGAGCTATGTTGTGTGGCTGTGTGGTGACAGGGAGAGTGCTGGAGGCATAGAAACATAATGAACGTTCATGTACCTGCTTTTTGCTAGGCACTGTGCTTGGCCTAGCAAAAGTAAATGATTGGTAAATCATTTACTTCTCAGACCAGCCCTCTGAGATAGTTATTCTATCTATTTTATGGTTTCCACTCATTTGACAAATATTTGTTGAGCACATTATCAGTCTCTAGGCTTCTATAGAAAACTAAATCAGACTGGTTTATACACAAAGAGAGTTTATTGGATCATGTTAGCTGAAGAGGTCTAGAAGTAGCTCTAGGTTCAGTGGTAGCCTGACCCTGGGCTCAAATGATACTGCCCAGGTCCAGCTCTCAGTTTGCGTCCCCTGGGGGGACTCCACTCTCAGGCTGTTCATAGTGGCTGCCACAGCATAAGACTCAAATTGTCATAACAGGCAGACTGGAAGAGGAAGTCATCTTCCCTGAAGGCTCAAAGTCCCGGAATCAAATTTTCTGGGCCCTAACTGGCCTCCCGTTAGTCACCTGCCTCTCCCTGAGCCAGTCACTATGGTCAGGGTGTTGCGATCTCGTTGGCCTAACATAGATAACTTTCTCCATCCTTAGAACCAGGGGGCTGCAGAAGTTCTGAAGTCCCTGTGCTGAGGGAATGGCATGAAAAGACACAGATATAAAAAGCCCAAAACTTTGTAAAAGTTCCCATTAAGTTACAAGGTAGTCACTTTCTGTACCATGGGTTGGCTGAGATAAAGCTGGAAAGACAATCAGAATATCAGTTCAACATAGAATGGGCTCAGATGGTAGAAGTTCTAATATTCTATGCTGCACGGTTTTGACTGAATTCTGAAGGGAATGTCAAGCCTAGGAAGGAAACAAAGGGAGAAGAAAAAACCCAAAAAACAAACAAGAAAGAATCCCAGGGGACAATAATATTTACAGCAGGCAGGGGAAGAAAAGTAGGAGAGAGTTGTGTAATTGAAGCCAAAGGAAGGGAATGTTTCAAAGAGCCAGAAGTAAAATGTGTCCAATTCAGAAGAGATGTCAAGTAACATAGGACCGGAAAGATGTCCATTGGATTCACAAATAGGAAACAAAAGGTCATTAAGTGACCAACGAGCATATTATCTAGAATAAGAGAGGTAATGGGCAAATGGGATAAAAGGTAGTCATCAGAAAGGACCTGCTAGAGCTTAATATTTCAGAGTTAGGGGATAATGGAGTAAAGATAGCTTTAATCTGGAAAGGTAAAGAGTTTTCAGGCAGAACTATTGGCTTAACGGATTTAATATGGAAAAGAACATTGAGAAAGTCCCCAAATCTGGAAAAGTGAGAAGTGCCTGGGAATTTGTTAGTAAATACATATGGGGAGATAGTTGTCATGAACCTCAGAAGAGGCAGCTTTTCCTAAGGAAGAAGAAAAAACATAAAGGTGTGGAAGGAACATTAGGAACAGTGAAGAACACTGACACTTCTCCCAGGCTTCATGGTTTGTGTAGGGCAGGGGGAAAATGCTCTTTTCTCAAGAGAGGACAGAAAGCAGGGGTGGGAAATCACAGGCTTTTCACCATTTGGGATGATTAAGCACACAAATTTTGATACTTTCTAAACCTAGTAGTTGTGTAGTAAAGAATTTATAGGAAAGACTCTCTTGCCCAAAGAAGAGAAAGTCTGGCCTTTGCCCTTGCCTTCTGAGACATAATCTTTGTTTGCCTGAAGATCTTGAGTCATACTGGATAGTCTAACAATGTGATTTAGGATGGGGAGGTGGCCACACCTGCATAGTCTTAGGGTGTGGACTCCAGAAAGATCAACAGTGTGACTTAGAGCAAGGGCTTTGGGTCACGTGGTATCTGCCAGCTTGGAGACAGAGATTAACCATGTGGGCAATCGACCAGTTATGTCTGTGTGATGAAGCCACACTACAAACTAAACACGACGCTTGGGTGAGCTTCCCTGGGTAGCAAATCTCCATGTGTGCACTGTCATTCAACAATGCTGGGGAGTAACCTGTCCTGACTCCACAGGAAGAGGACAATAAAAGCTCCATGTTTGGTATTTCTGGACTGACTCTGCCCTGTGAACTTCTTCCCTTGGCTAGTTGTAATCTGTAACCTATAACCCCAAATACAATAGCTTTCAGTGAGGTCTGTGAGTCTTTCTAGCAAATTATCGACCCTGAGGGTTCTATTCAGGGTTTTGACGGTCCCCTGAACTTAGTGTCAGAGTAAGGGCAGTTTTGGGGAACGTGCCTTCTAACTTTGTAGTTGGCCTACTTCAAAGGAAGTAGGAAAAAGTCTGCAGATTTTACTTTCTTTGCTTTCTTATAGAAAACAGTTTATATTTTAAGAAATCTGTATACTTTTAAAATAAAACATTCATTAGGCTCCTTTACTCAGTATTTATCTATAATACGTTCATGAACTCATTCAGTAAATACTGAATTTAACTGAGAGCAATTAAAGTAGTTAGGAAAAAATCCACTTGAATTCTTTTTTGTGTACATTTACGGAGCATTTGTTATTAAAGAGAAAATACTTTGTACTTTGTCTTATATTAATATTTATACTTACTAATTATATGATGTTGGGTAAATCACATAATTTCTTTGAGTTTCAGTCAGGTCTTTTCTAAAATCAAAGATAATACCTTTTCCATAGATACTGATTAAGTTTTAAGAATGAAAAGTAAAGGATGAAATTAGAACTATTTTAAAATTGTAGCCTAGTACCTGGCATGCAGAACATGTTCCATAAATATTAGCTAAGATAATGATAATATTCTAAGAATTTCATAAGATTTGTGCTTTATAAATTTTATTGACTGAAGATTAATGAGTAGCTAACATTTCTGAACTCAATTCTTTACTTAAGAAGCTAATTTTCGGCCGGGCGCGGTGGCTCAAGCCTGTAATCCCACCACTTTGGGAGGCCGAGACGGGTGGATCACAAGGTCAGGAGATGGAGATCATCCTGGCTAACACGGTGAAACCCCGTCTCTGCTAAAAAATACAAAAAACTAGCCGGGCGAGGTGGTGGGCGCCTGTAGTCCCAGCTGCTCGGGAGGCTGAGGCAGGAGAATGGCGTGAAACCGCGAGGCGGAGCTTGCAGTGAGCTGAGATCGCTAATTTTCACCTCTCTGTAAATTTTTGAGCTGAAGGTACTATAACAATCCTAGACAAATCACCAGTATCAACTAGATTCCAGTTATCAATTCCATACAAATCATTGTTCTTAAATGTATATGGCTTAAAATAATAAAATAGAATCAAACTACCTTGGCCAGCCGCAGTGACTACCCACATCTGTAAATCCCAGCACTCTGGGAAAACAAGGCAAGAGGATCACTTGAGTCCAGAAGTTCAAGACCAGCCTGGGCAACAGAGTGAGGCCCGTCTCTACAAAAAATAGAAATAAAAAAATTAGCTAAGCATAGTGGCATGCATCTGTAGTCCTAGCTACTAGGGAGGCTGAGGTGGGAGGATCACTTGAGCCCAGGAGGTTGAGGTTGCAGTGGGCTATGATCACGCCACTGTGCTCCAGTCTGTGCAACAGAGCAAGACTTTGCCTTAAAAAGAAAAAAAAAAAGAGAAAATAATCAAACTACCTTCTACTTTTAATTATTGTATTGTTTGTTTTTCAAATATTTGAAATAAATTGATTCTAGTGTTTTCATGCCTTGACTATTAATATCAATTTCTAGCCAAAGTTGGGTTGCTACATAACTATACTTTTTTTTTTTTTTTTTTTCGCAGTTTTACCATTGCCAATAGCATGGACTTCTGATGACTAATGCTGGTGTTTTTTTTCCTCTTCTTTTCACAGATGTTAAAATGCTGTTTTTTAAAGCTTTTTTCCTCCTATTTTGATGCATCAGATAAGGTACATTCTTGGAATGATGACCAACCTCTGACTTAAAATTTAACCAATGTTGTGAAATTCCCCACCATTTTAAATTAAATACAAGCTGTTTTCAAGTCAGTCGTTTTTAGATTATGACTCTAAAAATAAGTGATTACCATGGCCTTAGTGCATTTTCTACTCACACAAGTGAGCAATAAGGACAAATGTTTCCTTAGGATACAGTAAATGCAGCAGAATGTATGTCAGAGTGTATCTCCATTATGTCTCATAAAAACGCTACATGGTATGTGTGTGCAGCCAAGTTTGCTATACAACTTGAGTAATACAGGGGTGATTTTACTAACCACATGGGAGGGTTCTTGGCCCTGGAAATAAGATGGTTTTTTGTTTTTATTGTTGTTGTTTTTAAATATCATAAGCCATGAAAGCAATCTTCCATCAAATATTCAAATATAAACTGTTGACTTCCATTCAGACCCGCAAGCTGCATGGTGGACTTTGTAAGCTTCTTTTTGAAATTCGATGTTTCCAGGAAAGCACAAAAGGAGAAAGGAGGTACAATAAGAGGAAACAAAGTCACTGTTCTCCAGTTCTTTTTACTTGATCTTCTTCCTTTACTTGACTCTCCTTCCACTCCTTCAGCATAATCGGTATTAATATCCATAAGCATCTGGGGAGTCTGGGCTTTTAGTGACAAAAGTCTGTGGGCGAAGCCCCTCTGAGAAGAGAGCTCTGCTCTCTAGGCTTTTCAGAAGTGGGCAGAGATCGGAAATCGGTTTCTACGGACCGAGGACGCGTTGCTAAGGTACTGAAGGGTGGGGGCGGGGCGCGTAGCCCTCGGAGCCAGAAGAGGGAGGAAAGGAAGACGAGGTTTGTTTCAGGGTGCGGAAGCGTTGGAAAAGCGGAAAATCAAAATTTGTACGAGGGTGGGAGGCGAAATAGGAAAAACATCGTTTTACATAAACGGCCTTTCTGTCCCTGTAGTCGGTGGGACGTTCTCTAGCGGGGCCTCGACAGGGAGAGTGTGGGTCGGGTCAGGCGAGGGTGGGACCGCGGCGGGAGGCGGGCCCGGTGGGGGCTCTTCCAGGTTCGCTGAAGAACCTTTCCGTCTTCTAAACTAAATATTAATGAGCGTCCTCAATATTGCCCTTAATTTTGCTTTCCCGTGAAACGACCGTAGGCATAGAGCGTTTGAGTCGGGTTCCCTAGGTTTCTAGCGAGATGGAGGCGCCTGGGGGAAGGTTACAAGGGGCGGCGGGGCCACTTAATTGATACACTTCCAAATTGAAGACTCCCAACCTCCTAGAATGGCTGGTGGGAGCTGATCAACCCTGCGGTAATTGTGCTGCGATTTCGAGCTGGCTAATCAATTCTTCCAATTATTATCTGATTAGTTGCCCAAAATAATACTCCACAATACACGTACATCATAGTTTTAAAATTCCTTAATAATTTTTCTTAGAAACTTCCCTTCAAGGCCGGGCGCGGTGGCTCACGCCTGTAATCCCAGCACTCTGGGAGGCTGAGGCGCGCAGATCACTTGAGGTCAGGAGTTCGAAACCAACCTGGCCAAAATGGCAAAACCCCGTCTCTACTAAAAACACAAAAACTAGATGGACATGGTGGTGTGTGCCTTGTAGTCCCAGCTACTCGGGAGGCTGAGGCAGGGGAATCACTTGAACCTGGGAGGTGCAGGCTGCAGTGAGCTGAAATCACAGCCACTGCACTCCAGCCTGGGTGACAGAGGGAGTGAGACCCTGTCTCAAAAATAAATAAATAAGGAGCAAGAAAATTCATAATGTAGCGCCAAGCACATGAGTCGGGTTTTTAAATTAGTTCTCAGTGCCTGAGCTGTACTAGCTTGTGGGGACTGCCATGACAAAACATCACAGACGGAGTGGCTAAACAACAGAAATTTGTTTTCTCACAGTTCTAGAGACTGAAAGTTGGAAATGAAGGGGTGGGCAGGGTTGTTTTCTTCAGAGACCTCACTCCTTGGCTTGGGGTGCTGCCCTGCCTTCTCACTGAATCTTCACAAGGACGTTCCTCTGTGTATTCTCGGTGTCCTAATCTCCTCTTCTTATAGGACACCAGTCATACTGGCCAGGGGCCTGCCCTAACAACCGCATTTTAACTTTACTCTTTAAAGGCTGTATGTCCAAACATAATCACATTCTGAGATCCTGGGGCCTAGGACGTCAACATATGAATTTGGGGACAACATAATTCAGCCTATAATATGGGCCATTTATCAACATTTTGGATTTAAAGAAAAAAGATTCCCCTAAGTCTGTCCTTGGAATATGAGATGGAGATAACTCAGCCAGTTATCTAATTATTGAGTCAACATTAATCATTTAACAGATGAAGTGAGTCCTTACTGTGGTCTCAATAGTGGGCTATGTCAGATAAAAGTGTAAGAAGTGGCCTTGTCCTCAAGGAGTAAGCGTTTGAACTGATAAAGCCACATAATGGTAGTGAATTTTAATTTAAGTCTCCATTTTCTAGATAATTTCTCGGGCCTTTAGTTTGTGACTTTAGAGATTCTTAGTTTTCCTGAGTTGTTTAGAACTTGCTGAAGAACCTTTCTCAGCTGAGCCTATTGTATTGATGACCCTGGGTTTTGTTATTTTTGTTTGTTTTTAGTCCCAAAGGTGCTGTTAAAACAAAATTGTTCTCTTAAAATATTTAAGACATTTTATTTTAGATATGACTTAGTCTCTGATATGCTAATAGTATTGACCTACAATTTTGTTGTGAACAAGCCTTTGCAGTGAGGCCTGTAGATGATTCACTGTGAGAGTAATTGGGAATTCATTCTGCCCCAATTGGCATGGCCTCTATTTCATTGTGTTCTTTAAAAACAAACAACAACAAAAACTGTCACTACTGAGCTAGAAATTAAGAACATAAATCCAAGTTTCCTTTCAAAACTCTTTTACCAAGTTTAGATTGGCAAGAACCCCATTTTATAATAATTCACTCAACTTTTTATTTCATCTTCCAGTAAATCATTATGAAGTAACATCATTTATTACAGATAAATTAGGATTACTCTTCCTAAAAAGTTATATTCAGAGACATCTCCAAATTAAATTGTAATTTTCAAATCCCCGTCAGATGTAAAACGCTTTGCCTGAGGCTGAGATTCAGAGGTAGGTAAGTCAATTCTTGCTTTAAATGAGTTTTCAACCTAGTGAAGAAGAGATTTGTCAAAAAGTAAACCTCTTTTTTTTTTTTTTGAGATGGAGACTCACTCTGTCACCCGGGCTGTAGTGCAGTGGTACGATCATGGCTCACTGCAACCTCCACCACCTAGGTTCAGGTTATTCTCCTGCCTCAGCCTCCAAAGTAGCTGGGATTACAGGCGTGCACCACCATGCCCAGCTAACTTTTATTGTATTTTTAGTAGACACAGGGTTTCACCATGTTGGCCAGGCTGGTCTCGAACTCCTGACTTCAAGTGATGCGCCTGCCCCAGCTTCCCAAAGTGCTGGGATTACAGATGTGAGCCACCACACCCAGTGAGTAAACCTCTTAAAACCTGGTGTGGTGGTTCTTGCCTGTAATCTCAGCTACTCAGGAGGCTGAGAGGCTGGAAGGTTGCTTGAGGCCAGGAGCACACAACATATAGACTGTCACCCAGACAAGGAATGAGATGATGCCAAGGAAAGTTTCATAGAAGAGGTAGTCTTGGCTGGGCGCTGTGGCTCGCGCCTGTAATCCCAGCACTTTGGGAGGCCGAGGCGGGTGGATCACAAGATCAGAAGTTCGAGACCAGCCTGGCCAATATGGTGAAACCCCGTCTCTATTAAAAATACAAAAATTAGCTGGGCATGGTGTTAGGCACCTGTAATCCCAGCTACTCAGGAGGCTGAGGCAGGAGAATCACTTGAACCCAGGAGGTGGAGGTTGCAGTGAGCTGAGATTGCAGCCACTGCACTCCAGCCTAGACTGCAAGACTCCATCTCAAAAAGAAGAAAAAAAGAAGAGGTAGTCTTTATACCATATTTGATAAAGAGTAGGCTTTTGACTGGAAGACACGTGGGAGAACATTCTGAGTAGAAGGAAACGCATGAGTAAAGGGTGTGCTTGGGAAAAGGGCAGTACGTGTCCAGGAAGTAAGAATGGTAGAAAATGGTGGAACACAAAGGGGTAGGATGAATAAACTAGAAAGGTGGGCTGAGCCAGATCCTGGACTATCATTTCTTGAGTGGTCTCATATGTCCTCGGAAGAGTTTGGGCGTTCTTCAGGTTATAAGAGCAAGCCAAGGTTTGTGGGCTGGAGCTGATCCTGATCAGTGTCCTGTTTAAGAAAGACAGCTCTGATGGCATTTTGTTTGTTTGTTTTTGAGAAGGAGTCTCACTGTGTCACTAGGCTGGAGTGCAGTAGTGTGATCTTAGCTCACTGCAACCTCTGCCTCCCGGGTTCATGTGATTCTCCTGCCTCAGCCTCCAGAGTAGCTAGGATTACAAATATGTGCCACCATGCCCGGCTAATTTTCTTTTCTTTTTTTGTATTTTTCTTTTTTTAATAGAGACGGGGTTTTTAATAGAGACGGGGTTTCATCATGTTGGCCAGGTTAGTCTCGAACTCCTGACCTCAAGTGATCCGCCTGCCTTGGCCTCCCAAAGTGCTAGGATTACAGGTGTGAGCCACCATGCCCAGCCTGATGGCATTTCAAAGAATCAATATTTGAGGAATGAGGAGGAAGGTTTGGGGCAGGCAAATTAGGGGGGTGTATAGTTTGATAACCCAAAGGAGGGAAAGTGACAACCTGAAGGTTTGAAGAAGGACAATGGCAATGAAAATCAAAGCAAGGTTAAGAAAGGTCTGTCTTCTTGATGTTAATGTTGCCCCACTGTTCAAAGAATTCTGTGAGAGACCACTGATCCATTCTACCCTGGAGATTCTATGAGTTAGACTTCTGTGACCACATCAGAACCCTACATTCTAGATGAAAGCACTTCCCCCAACTCTAAGTAGAATGCTTCAGAAGACGAGAGAGATGATAACTAGCAGGGTCAGGAGAAGACATTTTTTTTTTCTGTTTTGCAAATAAATTTGAGCATGCTAAGAGGAATAAATTTGTGAAGGAAATAGATAAAAGGTGCAGGAGAAAGGGGATAACTAATAGAGATAATTCTTTCAGGAGACTGGAGGTAATGGAGACTAGAGTACATCAGAAGGGATTAGCTTTGGGTGGGGGAGCCAACGCCTCTGTTAAAATTGAAGTGCAGAAGGGTTGGGAATGAATAATACTTTGGTATGAGAGGTAGGAGCTGAAGCAGCTCTTGCTTGATGGTGTCTATTTTCTTAGTGAAATAGGAGAGAGCATCTCCCTTGCCTAGGAAGATGGAGATCACAAGGGAAAATGTTTACCAGGTGCCAACTTCCTCAGTAAATTTGATAGAATACCTAGTACAATGTCTTCATGTAATACATTTAGGTAGCCAGTGACCAAATGAACAAATAAATGCTTATCATCAAATAATAATATATGTTCATAGAAAAAGAAGTATAAAGTAGGAACACCAAAGTATATATTAAAATCAAAAAGATATAATAAAGGACATAAACATAGATCACACTGAGGAACATTTTATATATGTATTTTATGTATATATATATGACAGAGTCTTGCTCTGTCACCCAGGCTGGAGTGCAGTGGCGCGCTCTCAGCTCCCTGCCACCTCCACCTCCCAAGTTCAAGCAATTCTCCCACCTCAGACTCCTGAGTAGCTGGGACCACACGCTCTCGCCACCTAGCCTGGCTGACTTTTTATATATAACTTTTTATAAAAAACTTTTTATATTTTTAGTAGAGACAGGGTTTCACCATGTTGGCCAGGCTGATCTCAAACTCCTGACCTGAAGTGATCCACCTGCCTTGGCCTCCCAAAGTGCTGACATTACAGGTGTGAGCCACTGTACCCTGTCCATTTAATATCATCTTGATTCATCTTGCATTAAAAGATTAGTGGTTAGTTTATGCAAAGTAGTTGGGGAACACCATCATATTAGTACTGATGTTCCTTTGCTCTCAGCATTTATTTCAGGAGACACAAAATAGGCCCTTGATGAGCTTATGAAATATAATGATGAAAACAAGCAAGTTCATGTATAGTGTTTCCTCACTTCCACTTTTTCCCAGGGCCATTTATCCATTAGACACCATTAGCACATTGCCAAAGACCAATGGGAGAAAAGAATTTGCAAACTGAAAAAATTGTATTGGTTTCAAGCTATGAAATTAATACTACGAAACTAACCTTCGGTCGATTTCATTAACTGTCAAATTTAGTATTCATAAAACTGTTGTTGACCCTTGAAAATAATCGGTTTTTCTCACTTCAAAAAAATTCATGATCTGCACAATGATTTTCCAGAAATCATTCACAGCCAAATAATTTAGCAAAATATTTTAAAGCAAAACATAAAATTATTTCATGCTATGGTTAACTGTATATAGAAAAATACAGCTGTGTGTGCATGTGCATGCGCGTGTGTGTGTGTGTATAATGGGATGACATTTTGCCTCTTAAAATGTCCTATGTGGTGTTGAAGATGGGGTGATTAAAAGTGAGAGGTGTAGGACACCTTACTCTAAAAAGATCTGCTTTCTGTTCTTTCTCACAAGTAAGCAGCATTGTTTCAGCTGGCCCTCATGTAGTTTATACCTTCCCCAAACTGGGAAACTCATTCACTTCAATACATTGATTCTTCCAGTTATTTACCTGTGTCTTGCTGAAAAACAGAAATCTTTGTTTCCAGTAAAATAAACTTAGGTAGGGAATATGAGCGCCTTCTCCATCCCCTTGAACTCATATTAAGTTTAAGGGAAACAGAAAAGCTAAAACTCCTCGGAGAGTTTTAGTTTAGTTTAGTTTTACAAGAGGAATGGTTCTTGGGTCTGAAAAGAAAATATGTCCACATAATCATAATCTATATTCTCTTTCAAAATCTGTCCCCTATTGTCCTGTAAGAAACCCAGAAAGTCATAAGCATTCACATTGTGCTAATGCCTTTACCCTGTCAATGTCAAATAAAATATAGAGACTAATCTCTAAAATCAAAATGTTTATTTGGGAGGGAATAATTGCAATTAGGGTATACACACAGAGCAGTAGTCTTCAGTATATTCTGAAGAACAAAGAATAGGTTAGAGGTTTTATAAAACCAGGAAATGTTACAAATTGGCACTAGTGAGGTTTTGAGGCACTGATAAGATTGATAAGTGAAGGTTGTGGGCAAAATTGGCTTAGAGTTGCCATAGGTCTTTTCAGTAGCTGTTAGATACAACTGGTTTAGGTTACAGCAGTCAATTTCAGCTGCCAGACTTGCAGATGGACTGCATTTTTGGAGCAATGTTCTGTGCCCTGTTTTCTCTTACCCTGGCTTCTCACTGTGTTTTAGTTAGGTACCACAAGAGTGACCCATTTCATATGATCAGCTCTCACAGTCCTGGATCTCCCTAGCATGCAACCTAAGGTTGTGTGGTTCATCACAAGGCATGCTATCTGCTTGTACCCTTATGGCCCAGAATTTCCTCTGTGTCACATTTTTTTAAAGAAATGGAGTCTTGCTATGTTTGTCACCAAAGCAGGAGTGCAGTAGCATGATCATAGGTCACTGCAGCCTCGAACTCCTGGACTCAAATGATCCTTTTGATCCTCCTACCTCAGTCTCCCCAGCAGCTGGGACTATAGATGCATGCTACTGTGCCCAGCTACTTTTTTTTTTTTTCTTTTTGAGATGAGGTCTTGCTGTGTTGCCCAGAGTGATCTCAAATTCCTAGGGTCAAGCAATCCTCTTGCATCAGCCTCCCAAGTAGCTGGGATTATAGGCACACACCACCACACCCTGCACGTCTGTGTAATTTCTTTGTCACACTGGACTACATCATGTGATGGAGGGAAAATCTGGATGTAGTGACATGATAGAGGGCATGCTGGAATGGGATGTCACTATCAGTGCATGAAGAAGTCATACTCAGGGCAATGTATGGTGAAGGAAAAAAGAGTTACAAAAAAAAAAGCTGAAAGAAACCAATTACAAAATAATGTAAACTTTTGGCATAGGATCCTGAATCTTTCTCCTTTGATGAATTGTTCTCTCCATGTGGCACTGCTGGAATAATATACAATATAGGAGAAATATCAGATTTTTTTGAGCTGGAAAGAACCTTAGTATTAACATTAATGTTCATTGAAAACATTGATGATTCTGTACTTTCTGTGAACCATATAACTTTTACACTTAAATGCCCCTGGAGCCCATTTAATTCAGTGAGCAAAAATATACTGACTGCATGGTCATCTACACTATCTTTTTTTTTCTTTTTGAGACAGAGTCTTAGTCTGTCAGCCAGGCTGGAGCACAGTGGCACGCCATCTCAGCTCACTGCAACCTCTGCCTCCTGGGTTCAAGCGATCCTCCTCCTCAGCCTCCCAAGTCTCTGGGATTACAAGCATGTGCCAGCATGCCTGGCTAATTTTTGTATTTTTAGTAGAGACAGTGTTTCACTATGTTGGCCAGGCTGGTCTTGACCTCCTGACCTCAAGTGATCTGCCTGCCTCAGCCTCCCAAAGTGCTGGGATTACAGGCATGAGCCACTGTGCCTGGCCCATCTACACAGATTTTTTAAATAAATAAATAAATAAATAAATAAAGGGAGTTTTGGGTTGATATTCCTGGATTCTTGCCTCCACTCTGCCCTAGCTATTTCTACTACACTAATAGGGTACTTTGTGGCCTTCGGTTTTTCTCATCTGAAGATGTAATAAATTAGACCAGGTTCTGATGTCTTATACAGCTCCCTAAGTTTAATATGGACTGCTTGACCTCAGATGAGACTGTTAGCAATATGAATTAACTAGGAAATATGAACTATTATGGCAATGAGACCTATCCAGCTTAGTTGCTGCTACTTATGTGTGACTAATTACCTGCTACATGCTGTTAACAGTCTTGGATCACTGACCAATTTAATTTGAAGCAATTAATTATAGAAATATGAGTTCCTTGCATTTACTTTGATTAAAATTATATCATGACAGAAAGAAAATAGAGATATCCAAAGTCCTACTCCTGGCCAGGTATGGTGGCTCACATCTGTAATCCCAGCACTTTGGGAGGCTGAGACAGGCGGATCACTTGAGGTCAGGAGTTTGAGACCAGCCTGGCCAACATGGTGAAACCCTGTCTCTACTAAAAATACAAAAATTAGCTGGGTGTGGTGTTGCACGCCTGTAATCCCAGCTATTCAGGAGGCTTAGGCAGGAAAATCGCTTGAACCCAGGAGGCGGAGGTTGCAGTGAGCCAAGATCATGCCACTGCACTCCAGCCTGGGTGACAGAGCAAGACTCTGTCTCAACAACAACAACAACACCAAAATTAAGTCCTACTCCTAACTTGATATATTTTTAATTTAAAAAGAAAAAAAAAGGAAATAGATATAATTCAAGCCACATGGTCTTGCTTCAAGTATAAGTCACATATGGTTCTCATGGTAATCGTGAACTTTCTCCCCCTCACCTTTATCATAAATTTAAAAATTCATGGGGCCTGTACACATCTGGGAGTTCTGATCATATGGCCTTCAACTGAAAAAACTTGGGTACATTTACAATTCTATGATTTGATTTAAACAATTCCTATTTAAATTTACCTAAAACAGTAATGTGAAAGTGGGTCTTTTGAAAATTTATGCCCTAGTTATATGTTTAAAATTCGAATTGATTTGTTCTTCTTCCTCCTTATTTTAAAATAGGAATTTAGTGATTGACAATGGCAGAAAAAATCTTAGAGAAGTTAGATGTCCTTGATAAGCAAGCAGAGATAATCTTGGCCAGAAGAACAAAGGTTTGTTAAGTATAAGCTACAATTCAATTTAATCATTAACAGGTTAACATTTCAAATGTGAATAATTTTACTTTTTAACTAATGATACATTAATATGATATAAACTAATTTGTAAAAGCAACTATCCTGGCTGAAAAGGTAATGTATAAAAATGTAAAAATTTTATTGCTGAGTAGTATTCCATTATATAGATGTACAAAGTTTCAACCAATCATCCAATGAAGGGCTTTTGGATTGTTTTCATGATTTGACTAGTAAAAATAAAGTTGCTTAAAAAATAAAATAAAGCTCTATGGCCATTTGCATCCAGGTTTTTGTATGAACATGAGTTTCCATTTCTCTGAGGTAAATGCCTGAGAGTGTGATTGCTGGTGCAATCTTTCTCTTAACTTTAGCAAGATCAAAGCCACAAGATTTGGTTTGAATTCCCCCAATACACTGGGTTTCTCCTCCCTGCACCTCAGCCCCGAAACCACCTCTGGAAAGTAAGCTGGGCTATTGGAGGGTGGACCTCAGTTGTTTCCCTTCTCTCAGCGATCTGTCCTACTCTGTTTTCTAATAGCTGAGGGTAGTTGTTTTTATATATTTTGCCTGAGCTCCTAGTTGTTAAGAGCAGGTGATTAATTCCCATAGTGCTTCATCTATTGGCAGAAGCAGAAGTCCCCCATATCCTTTGACTTTGCTTTCAGGGCTTTCATCTCTTTATTCCTTTGTGCTATGCTCTGAGAGAATTTTTTAGAGAAAACTTTCGGCTCCTTTACCTACCTTTTAGCTAGATCCTTTTTTTTCTTCAATCCATTTGTATAAGGATTTTAACAAAGTCCTCTTTTGATTGCTTTCTTCATGCTATTTCTGGCTCACACGACTGGAAGAAGATCGGTGTGATTCACCGTGTGTGTGGCTACAGGAAGAGGAGCTGGTTGGAGAGACATGCCTACTATGGTTCCAAGAACTCTCTGCATCTAAATATCTAGATCTTTCCTTAAATTCTGTGTTTTAGAATTAGGAGGGAGCCTTAATAATCCTCTAGTCCTACCCCCACATTTTACAGATGGGAAAAGAACGGCTCAGGTCACACAGCAAAGGCATAAAAACAGTTGGTGCACTAGACTCCCAATTTTCAATCTGTGCTATTTTTCCATTATTGCCTGCCACCTAAATTCTGTCTCTCTCTCTCTCTCTCTGTGTGTGTGTAAAGTGAGATTACTTTTTTCTCTCCACCTAAGATTTTCCCCATATAAAAAATACTCTTTTTTTTTTTTTTTTTTTCACTTTGGCTTTGCTGCAGATAAACAGGCTTCAGAGTGAAGAAAGAAAAACAACTATGGCTATACCCCTGACATTTGATTTTCAGTTGGAATTTGCAGAGGCTATTGCTACGTCCGCATCTAAGGCAATATCAAAGATCAAAGAAGACAAGTCATGCAGCATTACAAAATCAAAAATGTAACTATCATAACCACCTTAAATTTTCAGTTCAGAATTTGTTTCTTTGTTTGTTTTTGAAACAGGGACTCACTCACTGCCTAGGCTAGAGTGCAGTGGTGCAAACATGGCTCACTGCAGCCTCAACTTCCCAGGTTTAGGTGATTCTGCCACCTTGGCCTCCCGAGTAGCTGGGACTACAGTCGTGCACCACCGTGCCTGGCTAATTTTTTGTATTTTTAATAGAGATGGGGTTTTCCCATGTTGCCCAGGGTGGTCTTGAACTTCTGGCCTCAGGAGATCCACCCACTTGGGCTTCCCAGAGTACTGGTATTACAGGCATGAGCCACCACACCTGGCCCAGTTCAGAGTTTTAAAACATTACTTTATATTTGTCTTATATTATGTAATGTATATTAAATGAAAGTTGTATGTCATATTTTATAAGGGTTATGAGTTAAAATATACTAGATTAGCTTTCTGAATATTCCTAGTTTATAAAATATTTATTATGTATAATATTTTACTAGTGTAGATGGTAATTACAATTCTGAATTTTTGAAGAAAGGCCTTTCTTGAGCTCAATTATGTTGCCCCAAATTAATGTCAGGATTTAATGCAAACTTTCACTGATATGCTTAAGAAAAAGTCTGCCTAGAAAACTAAGTAAGGCAATTTCTCTGCGCACTTAAAAAGGATAGCCTAAATATGTCATACTTGGTCTTTCACTGGCATTTAGTGCATGCATAATGCTATAAAATTTTTCCAAGCACATCAGAATTGTAAAGGAGAGTTCAGAAAAAAGAAGTACTAAGATATGGAATCAATAGAACTACAAATTAATTGGACATTGGTGGTAGCGTGAATACTGTCCTTATCTCATTTATTCTGGGTAACAAGTTTTCCTCACTTGGTCTCTGCCTAAGTACAAAGCACTACAGTGCACCCAGTCACCAAGCCCAAAAGCTCACAGTCATCCTATTGAATGGGGTACAGTAGTGATGAAGAGCACAGGCTCTGAAATCAGACTGCTAAGGTTTAAATCCAGCCTTGCCATTTGTTAGCTATGTGACCTTGATTTTCACACATAGTTTAGTTAGGCAGCAGCTATGACACTATACACTAAGCAGCCTACATGAGCACTGTGACATTTGTGGGCTGGGCACAGTGGCTCATGCCTACAATCCTAACACATTGGGAGGCCGAGGTGGGTGGATAGCCTGAGGTCAGGAGTTTGAGACCAGCCTGGGCAACATGGTGAAACCCCATCTCTACTAAAATATATTTTTAAAAAATTAGCTGGGCTTGGTGGTACATGCCTGTAGTCCCAGCTACTGGGGAGACTGAGGCACGAGAATTGCTTGAACTCAGGAGGCAGAGGTTGCTGTGAGCTGAGATCACGCCACTGCACTCCAGCCTGGGCAATAGAGCAAGACTATCTCAAAAAATAAATAAACAGACCATGACATTTGCATCTAAGACTACTCCTACTTACTTACATTTTCATGTAAGTGTTCTGATTAAGACCTACCACCTGATTGTCTCCAAGTAGCTTTCCTCATGCAGCAGTTTTGTATTATTGCTCAGAGTGAAACAAACTTTTTTAGCCCAATGTTTTAGTGCAGTTTTACAGATGAAAAAACTAAGTCTGGGTGAGGTTAAACAGTTTGCTCAAGGTCACACAGCTAACAAGTTGCAAGGCTGGATTTGAACCTTAGAAGTCTGATTTCAGAGCCTGTGTTCTTCATAACTACTGTACCCCATTCAATAGGATGACTGCAAGCTTTGGGGCTTGGTAACTAGGTGCATTGTAGTGCTTTGTACTTAGGCAGAGACCAAGTGAGGAAAAGGAGATTGGGGTGGACAAGAGGATCAAAGTGCCAAGGGCTGGGATTTATTTTGTAGATGTTAAGTTTTAGATGCCCATGAAAAATTCAGATAGAGATATCTGGAAGAAAGTTGGACAAGCAAGTCTGAATCTAAATTAAAAAAAACATTATTTATGTAGCTAATATCTGTCATTTTCATAATCAGAATCAAGTATTCTGATTTTGGCACAAAATACAGCTCACTCAGATTTTTGTTATTCTTGATTTACCAGGATATCAGAACATGTTTCCATGTAGGAACTCTAAGATAAGACAAAGGAGTTTATTTCTAGCACAAGTAAATACATATCGGTAGTTTATACAATTTAGCTTTATCACAAACTTCTTACATTACTACTTTATTTTTTATGTAGACACAGCCAATAATTCTGCTTCCAAATAATTTATAGAACTATCCATAGTGAAATGGAATATTTTAGAAATACATAGAAAAACATTGCATAAAATGGAAGTTGAGAATGTGGAGAAGGGAAAATGTATGTCATATTATGATTTTTGCATTTTATATTTACATATTATATATATGCCTTTGTGTAGCAGTGTAGTATATGGCTAATGACTCATTAGGCACATTTAAAGGTAACATGCAATGTTTTATGGCAGTATTTCTCAGGATGATACTGTTGCTATCCCTTTCCTGCCTGATAAGATTATTTTCTAAATAGCTTATATAGGCATCGTTGATCTTGTGTTAGTGACAATATAACCCATTAATAACTGAGCAACGCTCCTTTTAAGTGTAACCTGGATGACTGGGATGTTTGGGGCTAGCGGCAAAGCCACAGTCTTAAGTATAAAAAGCAAAGAGGCACATATTTCTAAGATCCAAAGACCAAGTACATTCGGTTTGATCAATATCCATATGTCTAACACAAGCAAAAACCATGTGTCCAACACCAGCAAAAAATAAAAAAGAACATAAAACGTTCAAGTGATAAGCAGTCACCTTCCTATAATTCCAGCCTATGCAACTCAAAATCAAGGCCTTAATCTATACTTCCCTTAGTTCAACTAAGACAGGGTATAATTTCACAGGACTTTTTTAAAATGTAAGAGCAAAAACAGGCAGAGGGAAGAGGGGATCAATTTTTTTAATGCAAAAGGACAAACCAATAAAATTTACAAAAAACAGATTTATGATCTTGTACTGGTGAGCCCACCACATTTATAATTCCGAATTCTATTTCTCATTTTCTATGAGAACCTAGAGCTAGGAACATTTTTTTCCCATAGGTTATTGGGGTACAGGTGGTATTTGGTTACAAGAGTAAGTTCTTCAGTGATTATTTCTGAGATTTTGGTGCACCCATCACCAGAGCAGTGTACACTGCACCCTATTTGTAGTCTTTTATCCGTCATCCCCCTCCCACCCTTTCCTACAAGTCCCCAAAGTCCATTGCATCATTCTTATGCCTTTGCATCCTCATAGCTTAGCTTCCACATATCAGTGAGAACATACGATGTTTGGTTTTAGGAACACAATTTTTATTCCTAGCTCAGAGAACTGGTGCAGAAGATGATAATCTGGCTACTCCTTTTTTTCTTTTCTTTCCTTTTCTTTTTTTTTTTTTTGAGACAGAGTCTTGCTCTTTCACCCAGGCTGGAGTGCAGTGGCACAATCTTGGCTCACTGCAACCTCCCTCTCCTGGGTTCAAGAGATTATCCTGCTTCAAGGTTCAAGAGATTCTCCTTTCCCCCGAGTAGCTGGGATTACAGGTGTGTACCCCTGCACCTGGATAATTTTTTGGATTTTTTGTAGCTACGGTGTTTCGCCATGTTGGCCAGGCTGATCTTGAACTCCTGTCCTTAAGTGGTACACTCTCCTTAGCCTCCCAAAGTGCTGGGATTATAGGCATGCGCCACCATGCCTGGTCAATATGGACACTCTTATTATTGAGTAATTAATCATCCTTTGTCTCTGATCCAAGAGTCTTGTATCTTCTGCCAGCATTGATGAAACTGCCAGGTGAACTTGTTAGCTGGTAAGTAGGGTCAAATCTCAGACTCAGTAGTTTTTAACACTTACTTCGAGGGAAGCTTAGGAGTAGAATAACTCATACTTGGATCCTCCTTAAAAACTGTGGTAAAAGTAATTGTAGCTCAGTCCTCAGTGAGGGTGTTATAGAACACCCTTATCCAGGTCCCTGTCAGCCTAGAAGAAAACTATATATCCATTTTATGTATCCTACAATTCTATCTGCTTCTAGAAAGCAGAATTTATAATTTAGTTACACCTCAGCCAAATCAAAAAACTTAATCTATATAATAAAATGGAAACTTTAAAAAAATATGACAAGAGACTATATAAACTAGAAAGGAAAGTCAAGATCAGTTGAGGACAGGATTTATATATAATTAATCTTATAAATCAAATGTATAACACTTAGTTTTTAATTCAATACATTTCTTAGAAACCATGTTAAGTATACATTTGTTGGAGGACTAAAAAAAGAAAAGCTGTCAGTCTCCCAGTACACTCACCAAACTTTGGCTTTCCTCTCCTAAGCACACTGAACTTTTTTTTGAGACAGAGTCTTGCTCTGTCGCCACCCAGGCTGGAGTGCAGTGGCATGATCTCGGCTCACTGTAACCTCCTTCTCCCGGGTTCAAGCGATTCTCCTGCCTTAGCCTCCCGAGTAGCTGGGATTACAGCCATGTGCCCCCACACCCAGCTAATGTTTTGTATTTTTAGTAGAGACAAAGTTTCACCAGGCTGGTCTCGAACTCCTGACCTCAGGTGATCCACCCGCCTTGGCCTCCCAAAGTGCTAGAATTACAGACGTGAGCCACTGCACCCGGCCTAGCACACTGAACTTTTAAGAGTACTTGGGAAACTTAGTATGTTTAACACCTCCCAAAAGAATGTTAAAATGACCACAGTTTGGAAAATTGAAGAGAAAACAATGGCAACATAAAAGCAAATATTGGTAATGAAGAATAAGTTATAGCCATGGATATGGAAGACATTAAAATAATTATAATGAATGCTTTGTGTAACTACATTGCTTGACACATGTGTAATAATGGATGAACTTTTGGGAAAATATGAAAGGGAAAAATCTCAACAAAAAAGAAAACATAAATAGATCAATAAATGTAGAAAAATTTGAGGAAGCAGTTAAAGAATCCTTTTACAAAAGTACCACTTTGAAGCTGTGTCAAGGGTGAGTTTCTTTGTAGTTTCAAAGAACTATTTAAATAGTTTTGGAACACAGACAAAGGTGGAACAGTTCTCAGTTCTTTTTTGCAAAGGTAGATTTGATCCTTAAGTCTGACCACAAGAATAGAAAGCAAATATAGATTTTTAAAGAAACATAAAATAAAATAAAATGTTAGTTTTAACTATTTCATTGCTTATTCTTGATTCAGCAACATAAAAACATAAAGCAGGGCATGGTGGCTCACACTTGTAATCGCAGCACTTTGGGAGGCCGAGGTGGCCTGATCACCTGAGGTCAGGAGTTCAAGACCAGCCTGGCCATCATGGTAAAACCCCGTCTCTATTAAAAAGACAAAAATTAGCTGGGCACGGTGGTGCATACCTGTAATCCCAGCTACTCAGGAGGCTGAAACAGGAGAATAGCTTAAACCCTGGAGGTGGAAGTTGCAGTGAGCCGAGATCATGCCATTGCACTCCAGCCTAGGTGCCAAGAGTGAAACTCCATCTCAGAAATAATAATAATAAAGCAGTTTTATATTTCTCTAATTTCGCCCTGATCACTTTGGTTATTAAAAGTCTGTCCAACTTAGTATTTTAATCCTACCCCTCGTCATGGCTTTCCCTTCCCTATACAAGCCAGTCTAGTGACACTGGAGGAGCTGAAATGGAGAGGGGTATGGTCAGCAATTTGATTCTTCTTGTTCCCTCATCTGAAAGTAGCAGATTGATATGGTCCTCTTGTAGCACACCTCCTCCTCTTCTTCTAATTTCTTTTTTCTCTGATATGGGTACAGTGGTGTGCTAAAGCCAACTCCTACCAACTTATTAGAGCTGCTGGTTGAATTTTCAGCAATTTTGTGAGGTGTTTATTCAACACTCACCATTACAAATTAAATTATGTAAACTTAAAATTCAATGGCATACTAAAAATAAAGATAATACTCAGAACTCATCACTTCCTAATTATTGTACATTTTACTATTATCCATGGTTTTGGAGTTATTTACATCTATTATATCCATATGGTAGAAATTTGTATAAAAGTATGCTATTACATATCTCTTCCAAATTTCACATTTAATTATATCACCTTGGTAGGAATTGACAATGGGAGTATTTACACCACAGCAATTGGCAAACACTACAAATCAAGGCTTGAGTTGTTGTCTGTCTAGATTTAAGAAAGTGAGGAAGAAAATGTTAATGATGAAGATTAAACTTAAAAGTAAGTCTTACCAAAAAAAGTATGCCTTACCTATAGCCATTATGCTTTGAATAGCACAAAAAATAAGGAAATACTCAAAAACTATTATTTGGTTCAACAAAGAAGTAGCTTACGCTATTGATGAATGAGTAAAATTCCACATTAGAACTACACCCAAAGGCAAGGTTATTAAAAATTTACCAGCACACCCCCCTGTATGGGAGTAAAGGAGGAGGGCGAGAGAAGACAAAATTTCTTATTAACTTTTCCAACTTTTTCGTTAGTCATCAATCATTTTCTGGCCAACTTTAGTCATAAAGAGCACATGTAAGAGATCCTCAGAGGAATCCATTCTCCAACCAAGGAGAGCTTCCTTCAGCTACAACTCTTCAAATTCTTCATCAACTCCTATACTCGCCAATATACGCCACAATTTCTTCTGCAAAGGATTCCCAAACTTGCAGTCAGCAATCTGGGTGGAGTATCAGCAAAATGACCCAAACACAGTTACTATCTCAGTATCCATTTGACCTCCTATATTAGTCAGTTCAAGCTGCTATAAAGAATACCTTACTCTGGGTGGTTTAAATAACAGAAATTTATTTGTCATAGTTCTAAAGGCTAGGAAGTCTAAGATCAGTGTCTGGTGAGGACACTCTTCCTGCTTTGCAGACAGCTGTCTTCTTATTGTATCTTCATATGGCAGAGAGAAAGAGAGAGAGAGATAGCACCTCTCTCATGTCTTGTAAGGGCACTAATCCCATTCATGAGGCTACACCCTCATGACCTAATTACCTCTTAAAGGATGCACCTCCCAAAAAGCATAACTTTGGGGATTTAGACTTTAATATATGAATTTGAAGGGGATACAGATATTCAGTCTGTAGAATTCCACCTCTGTCCCCTCCAAATTTATATCTTTCTCACAAGGAAAATACATTCATCCCATCCCAATAGACCCAAAAGTCTTAACTGGTTCACCATCAACTCTTAAGTCCAAACTCTCATCTAAGTATCATCTAAATCAGATATGGATGAGACCTGAGGTAACAGTATCCTGAAACAAAATTTCTCTCCAATTGTGAACCTGTGAAAGCAAACAAGTTGTATGTTTCCAAGCTACATTGATGGGATGGGTGTAGGATAGACATTCTCATTCCAAAAGGGAGAGATAAGAAAGAAGGGAGAAATGACAGGTTCCAAGTAGTTCTAAAACCATGCAAGGCAAACTCTATGAGATCCTAAGGTTTGAGAATAATCCTCTTTGGCTTAAAGCTCTGCCTTCTAGATTCAGTAGACTAGTAGTCCTGCCTCCAGAACCCACTTGGGCAGTGGTCTCGCCTCTGAAGCTCTGTCTGGTGGGAGTTGCACATCCACGGCCTCACTGGGCAGGGATCTTACCCTTTGAAACGGAAATGGAGGCAGCCCTGTCCCCTGAGTACATGCCCTCTGGGCCTGTTGTGGGAGTGGCAACCCTGATCATCTTTGAATTGCTTTTGAGGTCCTTCTTCCCTTGTCTTGAAAAATAGTGCACATTTATAGCTGAACAGCTGCATACAATAGCTGTATGGTCTGGTCCTGTAGAATCTAAGAAGTGCAACAGTCTTCTTTCATTTTGTCCCATTTTCTCTGTTTCCGTTAGTCCCAGCTGGCAGTGTTTATGCTGGTATAATCCTATCTCTATTCCTGGCTTCTGTTGAGATGGCTGATTTGGTCCCTGGTACACATCCACACTGACCTACCTATCAAATGGTCAACTTACCATACCTTTAGTGTTCTCTAAACATACTTTTTCATTTTTTGTAATATGGGCAGACTGAAAATTTTTCAAATCTTTAATTTCTGGTTCCTTTTTCCTTAACAATTTCATCTTCAATTAATTTCTCTCCTCTTGCATTTTACTATAAACATCAGTAGGAACCAAGTCACTCCTTACCATCCATATTTCTACCAACATTTTATTCATAATTACTTATGTATTCTCTAAGAAAATGGAAGCTTTTCTCTTTTCTTTTTGAGCCCTCACCAAAGTCACCTTTAATATCTCCTTCTTGGCAATGTCAGCATTTTCTAGCATGTACTTCCAAACTCTTCCAGCCTCTACCCATTAACCAATTCCAAAGCCACTGCCACATTTTCAAGTATTTGTTACAGCAGCACCCCACTGCTCATTACTAATTTCTGTCTTAGTATGGGCTGCTACAATAGCACACCATAGCCTGGGTGGCTTAAACAACAGAAATTTATTTCTCACAGTTCTCGAGACCAGGAAGTCCAAGATCAAAGTTCCAGCAGATTGAGTGTCTGGTGAGGGTATTCTTCCTGGTTTGCAGACGGCTGTTTCTTTGTATCTTCACATCACGAGGAGATAGACAGAAAGGCAGATAAAGAGAGAAGGAGAGAAGGAGTTAGACCAACTCTTCTTAAAAGAACACAAATCCTTTTCATGAGGCTATACCCTCATAACCTAATTATCTCCCAAAGCTGCCACTTCCAAATACCACAACATTAAAGATTTAAGCTTCAGCATTTGAATTTGAGGGGGACACAAACATTCAATCTACAGCATTTCCTCGGAAACTCAGATATCCTGGCCATGCCAAACAGTGTACTGCAGGGTGCCTACTTTACCTGCTTAATTTCACCCTCTCCAAATTTGACATGGGGCAGATCAGCAAGTGTGGTGTCTAACAGATGTGCAGAGAAAAGAGGAAAAAGCCACAGCAGACCCTAACAGGTCAATGACTCACAGTTCTGATATTTTTCTTTTTTCCCTCACCAGTTTTCTTTTATTTGAAGACCTAAAAGAATCTCTTGCTCCAAGTATTGGTGGATCTTTGTAGAATATAGAGTATGTATTGCTCCTTTTTACTCAGCTTTGGAGTAAAAAGTCACCCGGTCACCAATTCTAAGGCAACGGAATAATTGCCACTCAACAACTTATTTTAACAACATGAAATCCAAAACTATGTTAAATAAATATTACTCCACTATGACTAAGTGGAGTAAATTTCAGGAATAAGAATCAGTGTCCTCATTTATCTCTATGACATTTTGTTGATCACTTTCTAAACTTTATTTTACATAATTCTTACAACAATCCCTTGAGGTAACTATTAGCCTTATTTTGGAAGTTCACATAGAGTCAAGATGCAAAGTAAGGTCTAACTTCAAAGCCTATGCTCTTTGGTTTACCACAAAGAAATTCATATCTGAATATCTTTATATACTTTGCAAATGAATTTGAAAAAAATACTTTAGCAACATAAGTATTTTTAAGATAAAGATAAAATATTACCTGCTTAACAAGACTGTATAGCCAGCATCATCCTTAGAAACCCTTGACTCATTCTCATTCAAGTTAGAAACAGAACAATGCCCATTCTCACTAGTATACTACACTCTTTTAGAAGTCCTCCCCAACGATAATAAATAAGAACATAAGATACATTTTTTTGAAGGAACATATAAATTATTTTATGAAGATTACATAATTATTTATTAAAAGAGAGAATAAACTGAAAACCCATTAAAAAGTATAAGATGATAAGAAAGTTCAATAAAAATTTACCAAAAATCCTATGCATTCAGTAATTTTTTTTTCTTTTGAGACAAAATCTCTCTCTGTCGCCCAGGCTGGAGTGCAGTGGCACTATCTCAGCTCACTGCAACCTCTGCCTTCTGGATTCAAGCAATTCTCCTGCCTCAGCCTCCTGAGTAGCTGGGACTATAGGCACATGCCACCACACCCGGCTAATTTTTGTATTTTTACTAGAGATGGGGTTTCGCCATGTTGGCCAGGCTGGTCTCGAACTCCTGACCTCAGTTGATCCACCTGCCTCAGCCTCTCAAAGTGTTGGGATTATAGGCATTAGCCACTGCACCCGGCCTATTAGGCATTCAATGAATATTAAACATGTGCTATGTACCAGTCATGCTATAGGTGCTAAAATACCACAGTGAATAAAACACATAAGTAATCTGCCCTCAGAGTTTACAATCTAGGATAAGGTGGGGAGACAGCTAATAAATTAAATAAATGAATATATAATGTAAATTCACCAGTGATGAATGCTGTAGAGGAACAGGGATTACTATTTTAGATGGGGGAAGTGGGGTGGGCTGGAAAGATCTTTCTGAGGTGGAAATATGAGTGGAGACTGAAATGAAGGAGTAGGCCATGTCAACCCCTTGTGGGGAGAATACTACAGGCAGAGGAAAGAGCGAAGTCCTTAAGTGGAGCCTAAATTCCTTTCCCTGAACCAAACAGCTAGAGCCAATTTGCTCAGCGTTCATGTGGAGGTGAGGGGTATGCAGAGAGGGGCCTGGAGTGGCAATCAGTGGAAATTCTGTTACTTAGAAATGAGAACTGGGGAAAAAGTTTCTATTAGGGAGCATTTTGAATTTTACTCAAGTTTGATAGGAAACAGTTGAAGGAAATGATAGTCACATTTATATTTTACAAGTGTTGCTACGGCTGTATTGCGAAGAGAATGTTGAGGACAAGCGTAAGAGCAGGGAAAGCAAACAGAAGAAAGCTAGAGACATATGGAAGCAGTTCAGATGAAAAATAAAGGATCTTGGACTTGGATGGGAACAATGAGGAAAGAGGTGTTTGGATTTGGAATCTATTTCAAAGAAAGACACAGTAATATTTGCTGATAGGTTGGGAGTGGAAAAAGAGAGAAAGAGAAATAAAAGATGTCTGCAGACTTTTTGGCCTAAGCCTCTGGTTGACTGGAGATGGGGAAGCCTGGGTGAGGAGAAGATCAGGAAGCGGGTAGAATCAAGAATTTGGTTTTGAATATGTTAAGTTCAAGATACTTACAATTAAGCTAAGTGCAGGAGTCATGTGGACAGTTGGATATGTAAATCTGAAGTTCAGAGAAGAGGTTAGAGTCCGGACTGTAAATTTGGGACATCGGCCTATAGACAACAGTTACAGTGTGGGACTGGATTATATTCCCCTCTACTTTAAGTGACTAAAACTAATATTTTCAGCTCCTATTCAAGCAGTCCAATGCTTTGCACTTTCTACTATGATAACATTAACATAACATCCAAGTCTGCGTAACTAGGACTTCACCACATTTCTCCAAATTTATTTATTAGATTTATTTTGTAAATTTTCTCATTAATTTAAATTAATTTTTATTTCTTCCAGGCATGCCTCTTTCAAATGTAAGCCTGAACCTAGAAAGAGTGATTTTGAAAAGTCAAATTTAAGACCATTCTTTGTTCAAACAAATATAAAAAATAAAGAAAGTGAGTCAACAGGTAATGCTTTGTGTAACATATTTACTTCTTTGATTTATTAATGGGTGCTTTATTTATTTTATTGATGTGTGTCTTAAAAGATTCTTGATAATTTGATGACTCTGTCAAAAGCATTTCCATAACTATAAAAAACGAATTTAGTAAGAAGAAGAGATATTAATATCGGAAGGACATATTTATACATATATTCACAAATAGGAATATATTTTTATGTTTATTAGGTTATGTGTTTTTTTTTCTAGAAAGAAAATCTCTGAGTTTCCTTTCAGTCAACACTGAGAATTTCCTTGTTACTGTTTTTTAAAAGTCAAGTATGACCAGCTTGCTTAATGGAAACCTACTTTCAGCGTTAGAAATTTTAGGAATCTGCTGATGTGGGCTCAGTGGCTCACGGCCTGTAATCCATGCGCTTTGTGAGGCCGAGGCGCGGTAGATCACCTGAGGTCAGGTATTTGAGACCCAGCCTGGCCAATTATGGCAAAACACCCATCTCTACTAAAAGTACAAAATTAGCTGTTGTGAGTGGTGCATGCCTGTAATCCCAGCTATCAGGAGGCTGAGGCAGAAGAATCGCTTGAACCAGGATAGGCAGAGGTTGCAGTGAGCTGAGATCATGCCACTGCACTCCAGCCTAGCGTGACCAAGAGCAAGACTTGTCTTCAAAAAAAAAAAAAAAAAAAAAAAAAAAAAAATTTAGGAATCTGTGAGCTAAGAATCAGCATTATCAGTTCTCAGAGAACTTGAACATTTCATGTTGCCTTAGCTTTTCTCTTTCTCTGGCATTATCAAACAATCATTCCATTGCATAATTCTCATCAACCTTCTTAACTGAGGCTTCTTGACTCCACATCACCCCACATTGCATAATTTTTCTATTGTGCTTCATAACCTGATTTCTCAAAGGATTTGTTATACACACTGTTATTTTACTTCTTATGATTCACTTTCATGATGTCGTATTTCCTTATGTGTCTTATTATCTTTGAATGTGTGCTGGACACTATTTGGAAAATTATCTATAGGAACAATTTGAGAACTAGGGTGATGGTACCTTACTCCAGAAAATATTTTTTTTTTTTTTTCTTTTTTTTTTTTTTTTTTTACTGTTTATGCCAGGTATCTGGAGGCAGTACTTGTCAGAACATACCAAAGCATTCAAGGCGTCACTTTCCCTAAAACATCCAGGTGGCAAGCTTAACTATTCTAGTTCACCCTAAGGATGTAACCCTTTTGGATCCCAGGTAAAATGAATAGGTGTGGGTTTTTTTTGTGGGGGAAGGAAAGTGGAGAACATATTAAATATCAAAACTTTGGACCTTTGGCCAGCTTTTTGTTTTTTTATATCTCAAGCCATGAAGCTTCCAAAACTTGATCTTACTTTCACATCACAAATACCCTCAGAGAAAAAGTGGCTTGGCATACTGGGCTTACCTATCTGAGTTCTTATCTTCTCCTAGATTTAAGACCAGGGGTCCCTTATCATCTTTTAAGTCTATGATTCTCTTTAGACTTTAAAAAATAGTCCATCTAGCCTTTTAAGATGTTTTCAGCAGGAGGGCTGGTACTAATTATCTGGCCTTCCATAATGGTAACAGAAATCTCTAATCCATTTTCTTTCCTTAAATCATACAGAGATCTTTTAAAAGTAGGCTGATCCTGATTAAAGCCTCTTCAGTGGCTTCTCACTGTACTTAGTATGAAACTTGTACTCCTTACAAAGGCCTGGCTGAGCACAGTGGCTCATGGCTGTAATCCCAGCACTTTGGGAGGCCAAGGCAAGTGGATCACTTGAGGTCAAGAGTTTGAGACCAGCCTGACCAACATGGTGAAACCCTGTTTCTACTAAAAATACAAAATTAGCTGGGCATGATCGTACATGCCTGTCATCCCAGCTACTTGAGAGTCCCTTGAACCAGGGAGGCAGAGGTTGCAGTGAGCTGAGATTGCACCATTGCACTGTAGCCTGGGCAACAAGAGTGAAACTCCATCTAAAAAAAAAAAAAAAGAAGAAAGAAACAAAGACCTGCCTATTGTGACTTTTGTGTGTGTATTCAACCTCATTCCCTACCTCCCTGGCCTTCATTTAAATTGCATCTTCAACCAGGTGGGATGGTTCACATCTGTAATCCCAGACCTTTGGGAAGTCAAGATAGGCAAATCACTTGAAGTCAGGAGTTCGAGACCAGCCTGGCCAACATGGTGAAACCCCATCTCTACTAAAAATACAAAAATTAGCCAGGCGTGGTGGTGCACGCTTGTAATCCCAGCTACTTGGGAGGCTGAGGCATGAGAATCACTTGAAGCCAGGAGGTGGAGGCTGCAGTGAACCGAGATGGTGCCACTGCACTCCAGCTGGGTGACAGAGCAAGACTCCATCTCAAAATAAATAAATTGCAACTTCATTAGCCTCTTTTCAGTACAACTGCCAGATTTCCTGAGAGGAATATGTATTTTCCCCCCTGCCTAAACACTCTGATACTCTATTCTGGCTGCTTACAGCTCATTTGCATATTTTGGTTAAATGTCATCTGTTCAGAGAGGCCTCCTCTGACTACCCGATCAACAATATACCTCTTTTATGGTTCTCCCTCACCAAAATGTGTTTATTTCTGTTACAGAATAAATTTCAATTATTCACGCCTTGGTTTTTTTGTTGGTTTTCTTTTCCTGACAGGGTCTCACTCTGTTGCCCAGACTGGAATGCAGTGGTGTGATCATGGCTCACTGCAGCTTCGACCTCCCTGTGCTCAGTAATCCTTCCACCTCAGCCTCTTGAGTAGCTGAGACTACAGGCACACCACCACACTCAGCTAATTTTTATACTTTTTTTTAGAGACAGAGACAGGGTTTCACCATGTTGCCCAGGCTAGTCTCGAACTCCTGGGCTCCAGTGATCCACCTGGCCTGGCCTCCCAAAATGCTGGGGTTATAGGTGTAAGTCACTTCACCAGTCCAACGTCTTTTTTTTTTTTTTTTTTTTTTTTTTTTAATCTTCCATATTACCCACTAAAATGTATGCATCATTGGGCAGGAGTCACAATTCCAGAGTCCATCAGTGCCTGGCTTATAGCAGTTGATCAACAAATAACTATTGATTGAATGACTACCAGACTCCGTATTAAATTTGTTACATCTATTATCTCATTTAACTCTGAAAGTATTTCTGTAAGTGCTATTGTTTCCAGTTAACAAATGAGGAAAGTAAGACTCATAGATGTTAAGTAACTTTCCTATGGCTATGGCTATGTAACTCACATAAAAAGGTGCAATTTGGACCCAGGCTATCTAAGTCCAAAGTCTGTATGCCTGACCCCTGCACTGTACTTTAAGGATATCCATTGGATGATAATTCAGATCAACAAAACTCATAACTGAATATGAGAGAAATGCAGGTAGAAGGGACTATTTCTATTTCTCTTTTCAAAGGAATTAGCCAAAATATTTTTTGAATAACATATACGATTCTATCTTATTTAGAAATCCATCATTTTCCAATACAATATAGCTTTATTGTATAAATAGTTAATAGTTGTAAAAATAGTAAATAATTGAAAGTTATAGTCTGTTAATAGAAATTCACTTTTAGGGCAAATTATTCTAAAATAGATTTAGCTCTAACCATGTACAAGCAATGCATATGTAAGCAAATAAAATTACTCATTTACATTTCTTAAAAGTTTACTGCAGTGGAGACAATGGTTGATTGGGTTTAATTAGAAGTAACTTAATAGCATGGAAATACTTATGTTTGAGTTTGTTTCTTTAGAGCCAGTAGAAGAACATCTAAAATCAAGATCTATTAGACCCTATCTTTATCTTAAGGATACAACTGAGGTAGGTGTAATTTGTATACTCCATAATTACTTAATAGAAATCCAAATTAGTCCTAATAATTTTATATATACTCCTACAAATCCCAAATTCAAGTGAATTTTAGGATTCAAAATGATCAAATGTTAAACTGATTTCCTCTTTGATATTACGTAAAACTTTATGTATGGAGACATTAGAGAAGATAATATATTCTTTTTTGGAGATATTTCAATACAGTAGAGATTATTGAATATGATAATGACTAGCACTTATAAAGTCAGTTAAGACAGAGCATCATAAAAATCATACATGTATAACTTAAACATTCAAATTTATCAAATAAAAATATATATCCATTTGTTCATCTTTTAATGTGTAACCAAAACCTTGTTTTGCTTGTTTTGAGCATGCTATGTATGGTGGTTAATCAAATTACATAATTGCAACAGCAACTACCACAAATAGGTTTGGAACCAACACTACTGACTCTTGATAATCACTGAGCAGAAGTTCATGGGCATGCTAGAGTGACTAGCTTTGAGCATTGAGAGTGCCTTGGACATCATTCAGTAGTTTTTATCTAGGAAACTATGGAGATAAATTAAACCAGAGAATTAGCAAGGGAAAGTCACTTTAGAGAGTCTCTTAGGTATTAATTTTTGTATTTTATATATACATATATATATAATATATCAAGAAATAGGGAGAAATACAGACTTAGGGCCATAATTAATAACAAATTTTGTTGCATATTCCTACATTTTATATTCTAAAATATTAAAAGGATTATCAGTTTTATCTTCATCTACGTGGTTTATTTAATTTCATGTTTTATTTAGGTTCATGGTTAATAAAAGTCTCCCAAGATATATATTACAACATAACATCACAGTCAGGTTACTCATCATAATACATTTACTAGCCTCTTATGTAAAATTGTAAAATTTTAGTTTTTTAAAATAAAATATCCATGTGATATTTTAGAAACAAATAGTAGAGAAACGCTAATAAGAACACACAGCCCTTTCATTCTCTGCTTCCTTTTCTAATTTCCTCTTTTCAGAGGCAACCACGTTTAACGTTTTTGGGTTTCAGTACCTTATAAGATTAACTCCATATTTCTAAAGAATGAGTTTCTACTGCTGATTTTAATTTATCAACTTTAAACATTATCTACTGAAAATCAATAATAAAGATTGTTTATACCACTCTACATCCTGCCTCTCTCCACTTTCCTCTTCTGGATCTTTTATAGTTACTTTTTTTGTTTCTTCTGTTGTTAATTTTTGCAACTTGAAATAATATATCTAACTTTTTTCCCCATCATTTTTAATCACTAACTCCTGATTCCCCTTTATATACGATGAAGATCTTAACAGTTTTATCCTGTCTTCCAACTCTCTTCCACACTTCTTCCCTAGGTCAAGTATATATTTACTTTTACATTTTTTAGGTCAACTATTATATTCAGCTTTGAGCTCTGATTAAGCCTTTATGTTTTGTTTGTAGGTTAATTCTAAAACTCAAAATACTATTAACAGCATTTATATTATTATGATAATATAAATAATCATTTCATTTACGTTATAGTAATGTCTCTGTAATAATCATTACGGAACAAAGTAATGTGCTTGGATTACCTTTCTTCTCAGTGGGTACAATTTAACAACAATGGACTCTTTTTTCACTATTACTAAAAAAATGCCATGTTTTAGTTTCCCTCATATTTAGACCTTAACTGTCTAGTACACTTTTATGTTTTTTCTTGGAATTTGTGATGGCCTTTCTTTTTTCTTGTGGGAAATGATGATAATAATAGCAAACATGTAATTGCATGTGTGCCTCAAGCACTGTTCAAAGAAAAATTACATCCTCAACAACCCAATGACATAAATACTATTATCCCTGAGAAAAAAGAGGCACAAGGAAGATAAGCAAATTGCCTGAGATTACTGTATAGGAACCACGAAGAACCCAGCAGTTTGATTCATGCTTATTGTCACCGAGATCTGCAGCCTCCAAAAAAGAAGCATGTAACTTTCTTATATGTGAAAATGATCAAGTTTTTTACTCATGCTCTCTTCCATTCCACTCTTCTTGAAGGAATTGTTCCTGAAACCCAGTGACTTTTTGTTCTAAATTTGACCTGTTACTGTAAGTCTCCTTTTACGTTGTCATTCCATTCCTTGGCTCAGTTCCTCAGATTCTAGTATCCGATATCTTCTTCTTTCTTTTTTTTTTTTTTTTTTGAGATGGAGTCCTCCTCTGTTGCCCAGCCTGGAGTGCAGTGGCACAATCTCGGCTCACTGCAAGCTCCGCCTCCCACGTTCACACCATTCTCCTGGGACTACAGGCATCCACCACCAAGCCCGGCTAAATTTTTTTGGTATTTTTAGTAGAGATGGGGTTTCACCATGTTAGCCAGGATGGTCTCGATCTGCTGACCTGGTGATCCGCCCGCCTCTGCCTTCCAAAGTGCTGGGATTACAGGCGTGAACCACCGCGCCCAGCCTTCTTATTTCTTTTTGGATTTCATCTTTATTTTCCTAGACTATATTTTATTTATTTTTAAAATTTTATGTCCATAGTTTTGGGGTAACAGGTGGTTTTGGTTACATGAATAAGTTCTTTTTTTTTTTTTTTTTTTTTTTTTTTTTTTTTGAGGCAGAGTCTCGCTCTGTCGCCCGGACTGGAGTGCAGTGGCCAGATCTCAGCTCACTGCAAGCTCCACCTCCCGGGTTTACGCCATTCTCCTGCCTCAGCCTCCCGAGTAGCTGGGACTACAGGCGCCCGCCACCTCGCCCGGCTGGTTTCTTTTTTGTATTTTTAGTAGAGACGGGGTTTCACCGTGTTAGCCAGGATGGTCTCGATCTCCTGACCTCGTGATACGCCCGTCTCGGCCTCCCAAAGTGCTGGGATTACAGGCTTGAGCCACCACGCCCGGCCTACATGAATAAGTTCTTTAGTGGTGATTTCTGAGATTTTGGTGCACTGATCACCTGAGCTGTGTGTACCCAGTGTGTAGTCTTTTGTCCCTCATCCCCGCTCCCACCTTTCCCCAGAGTCCCCAAAGTCCATTGTATCATTCTTATGTCTTTGCATCTTCATAGCTTAGCTCCCACTTGTAAGTGAGAACATGTGATATTTGGTTTTCTATTCCTGAGTTACTTCACTTAGAATAATGGTCTCTAACTCCATCCAGGTTGCTGCAAATGCCATTATTTCATTCTTTGTTATGACTGAGTAGCATTACATGGTATATAAATACATTGCATGTTCTTTATCCACTTGTTGGTTGACAGGCATTTAAGCTGGTTCCATATTTTTGCAGTTGCAAATTGTGCTGCTATAAACATGCGTGTGCAAGTGTCTGTTTCATATAATGACTTCTTTTTCTCTAGGTATATATCCAGTAGTGGGATTGCTGGATGAAATAGTAGCTTTACTTTTAATTCTTGAAGGTATTTTCATGCTGTTTTCCATAGTGGTTATACTAGTTTACATTCCCACCAACAGTGTAAAAGTGTTGCCTTTTTACCACATCCATGCCAAGGTCTATTTTTTTTTTTTTAATTTTTAAATTATGACCATTCTTGCAGGAATAAGTCAGTATCTCATGGTGGTTTCAATTTGCATTTCCCTGATAATTAGTGATGTTGAGCACTTTTTCATTTGTATATCTTATTTTGAAAATTATTCATACCTTTGCCCACTTTTTGATGGGATTGTTTGTTGTTTTTTGTTGTTTGTTTGACACAGAGTCTCGTTCTGTCACCAGGCTGGAGTGAAGTGGCATGATCTCGGCTTACTGCAACCTCTACCTCCTGGGTTCAAGTGATTCTCCTGCCTCAGCTTCCTGAGTAGCTGGGATTACAGGCATGCACCACCATGCCCAGCTAATTTTTGTATTTTTAGTAGAGACAGCGTTTCACCACATTGGCCAGGCTGTCTTGAACTCCTGACCTCAGGTGATCTGCCCACCTCAGCCTCCCAAAGTGCTGGGATTACAAGCATGAGCCACTATGCCCAGCCTGGAATTGTATTTTCTTGCTGATATGTTTGAGCTCCTTGTAATTTCTGGATAGTATTGTTGGATGTATAGATTGCAAAGATTTTCTCTCAATCTGTGGGTTGTCTGTTTGCTGAATATTTCTTTCACTGTTTGGAAGCTTTTTAGTTTAATTAGGTCCCATCTATTTTCATTTCTGTTGCATTTGCTTTTGGATTTTTGGTCATTAACTCTGCTTAAGCCAATGTCTAGAAGAGTTTTCAGATGTTGTCTTCTAAAATTTTTATGGTTTCAGGTCTTATATTTAAGTCTTCGAGCTGGGCATGGTGGCTCATGCCTATAAACCCAGTGCTCTGGGAGGCCGAGGTGGGTCACCTGAGGCAGGGAGTTTGAGATCAGCCTGGCCAATATGGCAAAAACCCCCATCTCTACTAAAAATACAAAAATTAGTCAGGCATGGTGGTGTGTGCCTGTAATCCCAACTACTTAAGTGGCTGAGGCACAAGAATTGCTTGAATCTAGGAGGCAGAGCTTGCAGTGAACCAGGATTGCGTCATTGCATTCCAGCCTAGCAACAGAGCAAGACTTTGTCTCCAGAAAAAGAAAAAGATTTAAGCCTTTGATTTATCTTGAGTTGATTTTTTTATAAGGTGAGAGGTGAGGATCCAGTTTCATTTTTCTACATGTGGCTTGCCAATTATCCCTGCACCATTTGTTGAATAGGGTGTCCTTTCCCCACCTTATGTTTTTGTTTGATTTGTCGAAGATCAGTTGGCTGTAAGTATTTGGCTTTATTTCTGGGTTCTTTATTCTGTTCCATTGGTCTACATGCGTATTTTTATACCAGTACCATGCTGTTTTGGTAACTATAGCCTTGTAGCAGAGTTTAAAGTCAGATAATGTTCTTTTTGTTTAGTCTTTCTTTGGCTAAAGAGGCTCTTTTTTGTTTCCATATGAATTTTAGGATTGTTTCTTCTAGTTCTGTGAAGAATGATGGTGGTATTTTTATGGGAATTGCATTGAATCTGTAGATTGCTTTTGGCAGTATGGTCATTTTCACGATATTGATTCTACCCATTCATGAGTATGGGATGTGTTTCCATTTGTGTTATCTGTGATTTATTTCAGCACTCTTTTGTAGTTTTCCTTGTAGAGATCTTTTACCTCCTTCGTTAGGTATATTCCTATGATTTTTATTTTATTTATTTGAAACTCTTAAAGAAGGGATTGCATTCTTGATCTGATTCTCAGCTTGGTTGTTGTTGGTGTATAGCAGTGCTACTGATTTGTGTACATTGATTGTGTGTCTTGAAACTTTACTGAATTCATTTATCAAATCTAGGAGATTTTTGGATGAGTCTTTAGGGTTTTCTAGGTATACAATCATATCAGCAAACAGTGACAGTTTGACTTCCTCCTTACTGATTTTTTTTTTTTTTTTTAGACGTAGTCTTGCTCTGTCGCCCAGTCTGGAGTGCGGTGGCATGATCTCTGCTCACTGCAAGCTCTGCCTCCCAGGTTCACACCATTCTCCTGCCTCAGTTTCCTGAGTAGCTGCGATTACAGGTGCCCGCCACCACACCCGTCTAATTTTTGTATTTTTAGTAGAGATGGGGTTTCACTGTGTTAGCCAGGATGGTCTTGATCTCCTGACCTCGTGATCCACCTGCCTCGGCCTCCCAAAGTGCTGGGATTACACGGGTGAGCCACCGTAACTGGCCCCTACTTTTTTTTTTCTTTTTTTCAGACACAGTCTCACTCTGTCACCCAGGCTGGAGTGCAGTGGTGTGATCTCAGCTCACTGCAACCTCCGCCTCCCAGGTTCAAGTGATTCTCCTGCCTCAGCCTCCCGAGTAGCTGAGATTATAGGCATGAGTCACCACACCTGGCTAATTTTCATATTTTTAGTAGAGAAACGGGGTTTCAGGATGTTGGCCAGGCTGATCTTGAACTCCTGACCTCAGGTTTTCTGCCTGCCTCAGCCTCCCAAAGTGCTGGGAGCTTTGAGGGGCACTGATAGCCTCTGATTTCCACAAGAGTAGAAGTTAGGATAATCTATGTTACACTGTTAACTTTTAGCAAGCTTTACTTTTGTTGAAAACCTTGTACGTTTGGGATTTTAATTATTCTTTGCTATTAATAAGACCTCCTTCAGTCCATATTAACTTAGAATTGGTATAGATGACTCNTGATTCTCCTGCCTCAGCCTCCCGAGTAGCTGAGATTATAGGCATGAGTCACCACACCTGGCTAATTTTCATATTTTAGTAGAGAAACGGGGTTTCAGGATGTTGGCCAGGCTGATCTTGAACTCCTGACCTCAGGTTTTCTGCCTGCCTCAGCCTCCCAAAGTGCTGGGAGCTTTGAGGGGCACTGATAGCCTCTGATTTCCACAAGAGTAGAAGTTAGGATAATCTATGTTACACTGTTAACTTTTAGCAAGCTTTACTTTTGTTGAAAACCTTGTACGTTTGGGATTTTAATTATTCTTTGCTATTAATAAGACCTCCTTCAGTCCATATTAACTTAGAATTGGTATAGATGACTCCTTCCTGATTCTGTAAGTACTTTAAGGTTTGGCAGAGTGCAAACAGCTCCCACGTTTGAGCAGATCAGTTATTAGGCAATTTTCCTAATTCTGTTTCTACAGGAGTTTCCTTATCACTTACTGAATACCCATTATGTCTTTTTCCCTTAATCACCTGGGAGGAACCATCTCCCTGTCCTGAAGGGAGTTCCTCCTAGATCTGGTCAGACCTTTGTGTGGTAATTAATTAAGATTTAGATCCCCTGCTGGGAAACCTGCAGGGTTAAGGATTTTTGATAGGAAAGCTATGGATGTCAGTGGCCTCAGTGCTTTTGGGCTATGCCTTGTTTACACTGACAACAAGGTGGTACTGGAGTGTTACAGGATCACAGAGAAGACCTTCAATTATCAATTATAGGTTTTAAATTTACCCTGGCTTTTAAAGGAATAGGGTACACTCTTTTTTCTTTACCACTTCTCTCTCTCTCTCTCTCTTTCTTTCTTTCTCTCTCTCTCTCTCTCTCTCTCTTTCTTTCTTTCTTTCTTTCTTTCTTTCTTTCTTTCTTTCTCTCTCTCTCTCTTTCTCTCTCTCTCTCTCTTTCTTTGACTTTCTGTCTCTCTCTTTCTTTCTCTTTGATTTTCTGTCTCTTTCTCTCTTTCTTTCTCTGCTGGTCTCTCCCAGCCTCTGCCAGCCACTTTTTGATGGCTTCAGCAGTGTAAGACTGCCACCTCCTTGGGTTTTTGCACTGCATGCAATAACTCCATGGTTTCCTTGTGGTATTTAATGGGGATTTCCCCAGAGGTTAGGAACTCCCTTTCTTTCCATATTGTAGCATGGGCATGTAGGATTAGATAAGCATACTTGCTATCTGTATACATATTTATTCATTTTCTCTTTGCCATTTCTAAGGCTTGGGTAAGTGCCACTAGTTCTGCTAACTGGGCACTGGGGGAAAGAGGCTTACTTTCTGGTACTGTTACATCACAACCTATTGCATAACCTGCCCTTCGTATCCCATTCTCCACAAATGAACTTCCATCCGTATATAGGTTAAGGTCAGGATTAGCTAAGGGGATTTCTAAGAGATCATCTCGGGTAGCATAAGTCTGAACTATAATTTGTTGGCAGTCATGCTCAATTGGTTCCCTGTCCTCTGGGAGAAAAGTGGCATGGTTGAGGGCTGCACATGTACGTATTTGAAGCACTGGTCCCCCAAGGAGTAGTGCCTGGTATCTAAGCAGGGGATTGTCTGATAGCCGTAAACTTCCTATGGCACCTAGTATGCCATTTACATCATGAGTGGTCCAGACAATGAGATCCTTTCCTTGTATTATTTTGATAGCCTCTGATACTAAGATGGCCACTGCTGCAACTACCCGTAAACAGTGAGGCCAGCCTTTGGCTACTACGTCAATTTCCTTGCTTAGGTATGCCACTGGTTGTGGGGCTGTCCCACAAGTCTAAGTAAGGACTCCAAGAGCTATTCCTGCACTCTCCATGATGTATAAAGAGATATTTTGTCCTGTGGGAAGGCTTAAAGCTGGAGTTTGTACTAGGGCCTCTTTTAAGGTTCTGAAGGCTGTTTCTGCCTCTGGTTCCCATTCTACTAGATGAGTGTTTGCCCTCTGGGTCTCCTTGATTAGAGTATAGAGGGGCCTGGCTGAACGAACACATTCCTCCCTATATCACAGCCTTGAGCCCGACACATCACATCCCCCCATATGCCTCCACTTCCTGGGCCCGACACAAACACATTCCTCCATATATCTCAAAGAAAAACAACACCTGGAGAATCTCCGATAAGGTTACAACCGTTTGTAAAAGCGCAGGAACCAATAAGAAAGCTGCTAAAAGTATAACTTAATACGTTAACCAATTGTAATGCTGTAACCAAGAAGAATTCCCTTGTAACCTTACATATCCTGTTTTCATCAGGCTGTAAAAAGCTAGCACATGCATTGTTCGGGGCCCTCTTGTATGTTGTAGAACGGAGGGACCAAGTTCGAACTTGCATTAAAGATCCTTGCCGCTTGGCTTTGACTCTGGACTCTGGTGGTCTTCTTCGGGGAATAAACGGTCTGGGCATAACA
>NW_016806642.1:2243492-2262920 GCF_001698545.2 Rhinopithecus bieti
CCCAAGAACCCGCAACGGTCCCTGGACCCTGCTGATCAGAATAGTTGTGCTCACCAACGCAGCAGCAGAAACCCTAATTTTCCTCTTAGACTACAAAGAGGACTGAGGAAGTTCGGATTTAGTGGCCCTTACCAATGCATTCTCAAAAACCTTTTAGAGTCCTAAGCATTCTCTTGTTAGTATTGGGAGCTTACCCCTGTCCTGTAAGGATGTTATGCCCCAAAAATGAAGTGGAGGGCCATACCCTGAGGGAGGGAAGGGATGTCAAGGAAGAGTGATGCCTTTTGTCCTCACTTCTCATCATATGAATAGGAAAGATATCATTTCTGAGGCACTCCATATCCTAGCTTCAGGAATAGCTTTTGTTAGGCCTGCTAGTCTGAGGAGGGATCCTAAAATTCCAGATAGTCCCCCCCAACAGCAGGGCTTCAGGCAAAAATTATGTCTTTCTGATTGGTGAGCCCAAGTACCTAAAGAAGGGAACAGAGTCCTGAAGTTTATACTAGAAATCATTCTCATAGAAGAAACTAGAAAAGCACCAGAGACAGGGAGTGGTTTTTAGAAGCAGGACTAGCCTCAGAGAAGACAGGTGAGAGGAAGTTTTTCTGACAGGCATTAGGACCCAGGAGGCAAGGGTCAGGATAGATAGGATAGATGGGCGAGTCTTGCTTGGGTGACGTGACTTTGAGAGTTCCTCTCATGGCTACAGGGTCAACCAACTTTTTCTCAGGACACTGGAGCTGAATGGCTTTCCTCTCTGTCGACCCTCGGCTCAGCCCAGAAATACAGGAAAAGCGGAAACTGGTTCCAGGCAAACCAACAACCCCAAACTCCAAAGAGTCGGGGGTTGTTAGAGAGCCCTTTCCCAGAAAGTCTGACACCCGTGTCTTTAGTCTGGCGTCCACACTAGTGGCTTTTAACTGGTCGACAGGTGCCTGGTGTTTAGCCCCTGAATTCTAAGGAAAAATAGGACAGAATAGCAAACAAAAGCAGTCTGATGGTACTCACCACTTGGCAATAGTCCCTTTGTGGTCGCCAAGATGTGTACAGAGTTTGTTCCTTCTGGTGGGTTCTTGGTCTCGTTGACTTTAAGAATGAAGCTGCAGACCTTCGCGGTGAGTGTTACAGCTCTTAAAGGTGGCACAGACTCAAAGAGTGAGCAGCAGCAAGATTTATTGTGAAGGGTGAAAGAACAAAGCTTCCACAGCATGGAAGGGGACCTGAGCGGGTTGCAGCTGCTGGCTGGGATAGTCAGCTTTTATTCCCTTATTTGTCCCCACCCATGTCCTGCTGATTGGTCCATTTTACAGAGTGCTGATTGGTGCATTTACAATCCTTTAGCTAGGCACAGAGTGCTGATTGGTGCATTTACAATCCTCTAGCTAGACAGAAAAGTCCTCCAAGTCCCCACTCAACCCAGTTAAGTCCAGCTGACTTCACCTCTCAGTGGTTCTTGAAGCAAAAGTGGGTGGTGTGTCTCCACATGCTGTTCTGTCCATCCAAATGGAAGCTGCACATTAGCCCTGTCTCCTATCTGCCATCCTCTCAATTTTCTTCCTAGAATATATCTTCAAGAAACTTCTCTAGAAATGTTGCATGGATATTTGAGAGTGTGTTTATTTTTCAAATATACTTGATTGATAATTTGACTGTGTAGACTTAGAGGTTCAAAATCATTTTTTTTCCTGGCCTTTGCAGACATTGTTCTACTGTCCTATATAGTTTTGTGTTGCTATGAAAAGTTCTCGAACTTCATGACATTATTTTTTTCTGGAAACTTTTTAGAAACTTTATCAACATTGTGCTGAAATGTCTCAAGGCAGCCTGGCCAACATGGCAAAATCTCATCTCTACTAAAATACAAAAATTAGCTGGGTGTGGTGGCACAAACCTGTAATCTCAGCTACTCAGGAGGCTGAGGCAGGAGAATCTCTTGAACCCAGCAGGTGGGGGTTGCAGTGAGCTGAGATCACACCACTGTGCTCCAGGAACAGAGTGAGACTCCATCTCAAAAAAAAAAAAAAAAGAAAGAAATGTCTCAAGGATGTGCCTGGGTGTGGTAGTTTTACTTTATTCTGTTCAGTGTTCAGTGAACCCCACTCTAAAGCTAAATGTCTTTCTTTAGTTCTAAAAAATGTATTTTATGTCTTTGCCAATTTCATCTCTACTATTTTCTCTGCTTTCTAACCATCAGATATTAGACCCTTTGGATTGATTTTCTACATTGCTTTTCTTTGTTTTGTCTCTTTGACACTTTGCCCTTTTTTTTGAGATAGGGTCTTTCTCTGTTGCCCAGGCTGGAGTACAGTGGCACGATCACACCTCACTGCGGCCTCTACCTCCTGCTGGGCTCAAGCAATCCTCTCACTTCAGCCTCCTAAGTAGCTGGGACCACAGGTGTGTGCTACCATGCTTGGCTAATTTTTGTATTTTTTGTAAAGATGGGGTTTTGCCATGTTGCCCAAACTGGTCTCGAATGCCTGAGCTCAAACTATCCACCTGCCTCTGCCTCCCAAAGTGCTGGGATTAGAGGTATGAGCCACTATGCCCAGCTAAAATGTTGCTCTTTATTATGGGAAATTTCCTTGACTTTTTCTTCCAGCCCTTTTATTGCATTTTTGTTTAGTAATCATATTTTACATTTCCAGTGTTTCTTTTTCTTGGTAGTGGCCCTTCTTTCCCCCCATTGAATCCTGTCACATTTGTTCTCAAAGTTTTCTGAAGATGTTAGAGTTAGTTTTCTTAGGTTCTTTTCTGTTTCTTAAATTACATTTCCTTTAAGGTTGTTATATGTATCTTTGATATTGCTGATTTTTATCATATGCGGTTGCTATGGTCTGAATGTGTACCCCCAAAATTCATATGTTGAAACTTAATAGCCAATGTGATGCTATTACGGAGTGATGCCTTTAGGAGGTGATTAGGTCATGGGGCAGAGCCCTCACGAATGGGATTAGTGACCTTATAAAAGAGATTCTAGGGAGCTGTTTGCCCCTTCTACCATGTGAGGACACACAATAAGGCACCACCCGTAAATCCGAGAGTGAGCCCTTACTAAATACCAAATTTGCTGATGACTTGATCTTGGACTTCCTAGGCTAAGAATTGTGAGAAGTAAATTTCTATTATTTCTATTACCCTGTTTAAGAGATTTTATTATAGCAGCTTAAATAGAATAAGACATTGGTACATTTTTATTTGTGATATTTTAGAATGAAGATGGGGTTAATTTTTCCAGGAAGCTACCATTAATTTTACAAGTAAGTCTATCCCCAGAATGAAAACCTAACTGTTCTGTGTATATGGCAGATTTCTCAACCACCTTACTTTAGGATTTGAGGGCAAAGAGTAGGCAGTTGGCCTGGTAGCCTTTTTTGCAGACACTACCATAAAGATAATTTTGCTCTGGGGAGCAAAAGGTAATGTGTGTGCATGCATGTGTGTGTGCGTGTGTGTGTGTGTATTTTATCTAGAGCATTTTGTCTAGAGTCTATGGTTTTTATCTGTGGGAAGGTAGGTCTGATAGAGGATTACTCAGCTATGTTGAATCAGAATTCCCCAGTCTTCACTACTTTTATTATCTTTTCCTGTTGCATTACTGGGCACTCCCTAAAAATTTATAAATAATTGTGGTGATAGATGTTACTGTTGCCATGTCATAGACTAATATATTACCATTAACGATGATGTTGACTGTTACTTTTACATATATATAATTTTTAAAATTATGTTTAAATATTCTTTTTTTTTTTTTTTTTGAGACAGAGTCTCACTCTGTCCCTCAGGCTTGAGTGCAGTGGCATGATCTCAGTGCACTGCCACCTTCGCCTCCCAGATTCCAGCAATTCTCCCGCCGCAGCTTCCCGAGTAGCTGGGACTACAGGTGTGCACCACCATGCCTGGCTTATTTTGGATTTTTAGTAGAGATGAGTTTCACAGTGTTGGCCACACTGGTCTTAAAATCCTGACCTCAGGTGATCCACCTGCCTCAGCCTTCCAAAATGCTGGGATTACAGGCATGAGCCACCGCACGTGTGTGTGCACCTGGCCAATATTCTTTCTCACATTAAGAAAGTATTATCTCTATGTAGTTTTATTACAGTTCTTATCAATAATAGTTGTTAAATTTATCAGATTTATCAGCATTGCAGCTATTAAAATAACTACATCATTTTAATCCTTTTGACCTGGGGTAATGAGTTATAATAACATATAGAAACCTTTAATTTCTTGAAGGTTTTATTTGGCTGTTGTAAACTTGTACTAGTATAGTGTTGATCGGTATTTTATTTTAAATTTGTGAAAAATCCTGAAGTCATAGGTAAGATTAGCTTGTAGGCTTCTTTATTTTTCCAGACTTTGGCTTTTAAGACTATGCCAGCTTATAAAAGAAATGAAAAGTTGTTTACTTTTAATTTAATTGATATTGTATTACATGAGAACAATTTTTTCCATGAAAGCTTAAAACAACTTATCTGTAAATCTATCTGGGGGTGGTTACTCTTTTAAACTATGTTTTAAAGGTAGTTATTTGAAACTCCCTTACATTCCTTTTGAGAATTATTGATGGGCTCCAATTTCCAATTCCTCATGACAATGTTGGTAATTTTTCTTTAGGATAAAGTTGCTTTGTTTGTCTTTCAAGACATCTGTGGTCTATCCCCCTCACAACTCATCTTCTTACCTATTTGAACTTATCTTTTAATCCCAATAAATAATAAATGCCTTCCTGCTATAACTATACTGTTTTTCTGCCTGTCTTATGAACATTCCAGGCTTATGCTGTTGACCTCGCCTGAAATACCCTCATCTTTTAAATCTTAGCATTTTCTTCTCCCTCTATGAAATCTTTCCTGTCTATTTTAGTCTTTATGGATATCCCTCCCTTTTTAAACTCTTCCCCATTTATTGATTGTATTGATTGGTTTGCTTTTTAGTGATATTACTCTATTTTATTTACTAGTGTTTTGTGTATGCAAATCCTATACCATAAAAATGTGAGGTCTTTGTGGCCTAGACTTTTGTCATATACCTTATTTTTATTTCATATTACCCAGAACGAAATGTATTCTGTGCCTAGTGTGAAAAAAAATGGGCTCTAAACAGTTATTTGTTTAGTTTGTTAACAGAGAACCACAAAGTATTCCGTTTATATTAACACGTGCATATGTATATTTTGAATGCCTAGATATGTGCATTTTAATAAAAAATATATGGACCCAATCTGATCCTCTAGTCTAGGAAAAGCCGGATCATTGTTTTTCAGTTTCTTCTCTACTCAGAACTGATCTGCTGTACCTACTCTATGTTAGAGAGAGTAATCGTTTCTTAAAACAGAGAAGGCTTTATTTCTCAGTATTTGAACTTCAGACTTCCCCTGAACTTGGAGAGATAAATTTTTTTTTTTTTTTTTTTTTTTTTTTTTTTTTTTTTTTGAGGCGGAGTCTCGCTCTGTCGCCCGGACTGGAGTGCAGTGGCCAGATCTCAGCTCACTGCAAGCTCCCCCTCCCGAGTTTACGCCATTCTCCTGCCTCAGCCTCCCGAGTAGCTGGGACTACAGGCGCCCGCCACTTCGCCCGGCTAGTTTTTGTATTTTTTAGTAGAGACGGGGTTTCACCGTGTTAGCCAGGATGGTCTCGATCTCCTGACCTCGTGATCCGCCCGTCTCGGACTCCCAAAGTGCTAGGATTACAGGCTTGAGCCACCGCGCCCGGCCAAGGAGAGATAAATTTTATGTGAATATAAAGGTTAAGTTTCATAGACAAAGAAAAAAAAAATTACTAAAAAGTGTGAGCATAAGCAGATCTTCTAACTTCTGAAGGTTTGTTTTCTTATTGATAATGCTCATCTCATAGTAGGTTCTTCTGAGAATTAAATCACATTTGAAAATATTTAAAGAACCAGACAGCCGTTAGTTATCATAATTCAATATTGCAAATGTGAATACTCAAACACAAATTATTTATTAATATACACAGAAAGAAATCATTTCTAAGATAATTTTCCATTTTTCCTGATGTTTAGATGGAAAATGCAAGGCCTCTGAATGTTCTACATTCACAGCATAGACAAGCATGTAGAAGATCACTGGGTTCTACAGACTTTTCTCCTATATTCAACATTCAGTCTAATGCTCATAAAAGGAAAAGACTCTACTTTATTTACAGGTATAGAAATTGCATGTTTACATTGAAATAATTGAAAGTTACCTGCATCTAAACTTAGGGTATAAGCATTAAGAAAATCTTTAACCAAGGAATATTAGTCTTTGATCACACTACAATAACGATCTTTCTCCAGCCTTCTTTTCTTTCTCGTAAACCTATCCGCACCACACTGATTCTAGTCATATTTAATAGGCTGTTTTACTTAGTTAACCAAATTACTGTGTGATTTGATTCATTGTCTGTTGCCTATGCTTCAAACATATGTTTTCACCTGATGGATTCCTGTTCGACTTTCATAGTTAAGAGATTTTAGCCTCAAATAAAAGAAAATCCAACTGCCTGTAGCTTAAACAGTAAAGATATTTATTATCTAAAAAAACAAGAAGTCCATCAGAAAGGCATTTGCAGGGTTGGCTCATTCAGGGGCTTTATAATGTGATTAGATATGCAGTTCCATGCATCTATTTGACAGACCTGGAGTAGTTACTGTCTGCTGTTAAGGTTTCCACCACAGATGCAAGAAAAAAAATATTCTTGTGCTTTCTGTCCGTCTGATTGTGGCTGCTGAGATTGAATAGAGGAATACAGTGGTGGAAAAAATGTCCAGTTCCTCTCTTTCCTCAATGGTCTTAGCAGGTAGCTTGTCCTCCTATCCTTGCTGTACAGTATGATGACAACTATTCAATATAGCTTGTGTGACTAGAAATGCTTTTTATGCCTTGGTAAGAATGAAAAAAATGTTTTCCCAAAGCCAACTCCCCCTTATGTTTCTTTGGCTCAAAGAGCCTCATGCATCCACATCTAAACCAATAAATCATCATTGGCTTAGATCACTTTTTCCAACTTTTAGCGTGGTCACAGTAGGAAATACTTTTTATATTACACACACACACACACACACACACACACACACGGAGCAGAAAATTCAGCTTCCTAGAGTCCTAATTATCTCTCTTTCTCTCTGTCAGTTGAATTTGATTGTAGTATTTCTGTATTTTGTAAAGTAATTACTAAGGATCCAGATGATACATTCTGTTATAGTCTATTCTACTTAATTTTTTAAAATGCTATTCAGGATACACTAAATTGATTTCACAAGACATGAATGGTTTGTAGCTCACATTTTGAAAAACACAGCTTAGATTACCTAAGATTTACTCCATTGAGCCGGGAAAGATATCAGCCTTCTTTGAAGGACATGGTTCCTTGGAAGGAGATAAGACTGGCGTGCTGTTAGTAAAGAAGGGTAAAAAATGACTGTGAAGTAGGCAACCTCCGTTTACTACATTATCCTTGAAGGTTCCATTCAGATGCCACATCTTCTCTGAAGTGTTCCCTGAAAGCAGTGACAGGATGTTCTATTAGTTCAGCAAAGCAATCTCTCTTTAGAAAAGTTCTTAAGTCTCTCTAAGGAAGCATTTTATACTTTTTATCAAAGTCCCAAAGTAAGACTTCTGGGAAAGGTGTCAACATAAACACAAGTTCATCCTGGCCAGAATGAATAACACAAAAGAAAATAGAGAAGAAAATTTATTAAATTGAAACTGGGACATTTTATCCCTAACTCAAAGAAAATCTGTCACATATTACAATACGAAGCAGTTTGAAAGAATCTTCCAGAAGTCAGCGCACAATTCCATTTCTTAGGAGAAAGGAATAACCATTGAAAGAGCCAATAGAGAATATTCTGAAAAAAATCCCCTATTATAACCACCGACTCCACTACACACACACACACACAGAGAGAGACACACAGACACACACACACACACACACTCTCTCTCTCTCTCTCTTACATTAAACTTAAAGAAATGGAGTTTGTTATCAATGATAGGTCCGAGAAAGATGTGAAATTCTCCCCTTGGGATTCCTTTCCTCATTGTAAGTCGGCGGCATTCAAAGCCTGTGCAAGCAATATTTGGAGAGAAATATAATGATCATAACTTGTCACTTTTTTCTCTGGCTTCCTCGTATTGCTTTAGATGTACTCAGAGCTAGGGTAAAAACTTCCTAACTTGAAGGAGCAGGGACTTGAAAGGAGGGTTGATAACAGAAGAGACAAAATACAGTTTTCTAGGAACGATTTTTAGATTGTGACCAACGATAACTGCAAAGAAAAACACAATTCCATCAAATAGCCTGTGAGCCATGAGGCCCTTACTTGACTAAGTTCCTCCCTCAACTACCAAACTAACTTGCTTACCCCATGAGAGAGAGAAAAAAATGAAACCCAAGTGACACCTCACACATAAACGGAGTACCCACCACCACCACCACCCTGGGGTCATGAAAAGGTTTCACAAAATATACAGTGCCCAGAAACAATCTTCTCCACCATCTTCCAGGGCTACAGCTTCCTTAGCAGCCTACTCAGGTAGCTGAGTGCCTGAACTCATAAGAAAAGGTAACAACATCTGGATTTACATGTCAATTTCTAAGGGGAGAGTTTAACAGTGCCCAAGTAAACAGGGAAAACATAAAAAAATTTACATCTATTATTTTTGGACAAATAAATAAGCCCACATTTAAGTGATCTGATTCAAAGTTGAGCAGAAAGAAAAATAAGAACAAAGCATGGGACCTATGGAAAAATTCCATAGCGAAGAGAGGTCATAATTTAAAAAATAGCTGATGGTCACATTTTGGCAGAATTTGTACCCCATGAACCAGGAATAAACTTAAACAATAATTGTTCTATATGCTGAAGGAGTTAAAGAAAATCAGAATTCTATGAAGTAAGATTTGGAAATGTAAAACATAATCATCAAGGACGAAATGATGCTACCAGAATTAAAAAATATTTTTAGAGAAATAAGTAATGCTAATAGGTAACTTAAAATTATGTTAAAAGCCTCAAAGAGTAAAATAAACATTGAAGTAAACCGAATTGAAATCCGAAAAGCGGGTTTAGGAATATATACAGTGTGCAGTGTAAGGGGACAAAAATATGACCACATTAGACAAGATAGTATATTGAGGGAAGAAAACAGGTATCCAACGCTGAGATAAACAGTGAGTTTGAAGGAAAGAACAGAACAAATCAAATGAATTGACTAAAAGGGGGCGGGGGGAAACTATCGGAGAATAATGGAAATACTCTATATCTTGATTTTACTTACATGAGTGCATATATTTATCAATGTTTATCAAACTGTTCATTACATTAAAATACGTGTATTTTATTGTGTGTAAATTATACCTCAGTAAAGCAAAGTTAAAGAAAAAAACAAAAGGCTGACATGACAGAAGTCTAAAACACCAAAAATACGGTAGATTAAAATAACTGCAAAAAGCTTATACAAGTGCAGCAAATATTAACAATATTTCATTTAAAATACAAAATACGATTAGTTTTTAAAGACAATGCTGATTAAATACATAGCAGTTTATCAAATTCTGTGCTCATCATTGACTCCTGTATCCTACTATTTGTGGTTTATTTATTTATTTTTTTGAGACAGAGTTTCACTCTTGTTGCCTAGGCTGGAGTGCAATGGTGCAACCCTGGCTCACTGCAAGCTCCCAAGTAGCTGGGATTATAGGTGTGCACCACCACGCCCGGCTATTTTTGTATTTTTGGTAGAGATGGGGTTTCACCATACTGGTCAGGCTGCTCTCAAACTCCTGTCCTCAGGTGATCCACCTGCCTCAGCCTCCCAGAGTGCTGGGATTACAGGTGTGGGCCACCACACTCAGCCCCATCTGTGTTCTATTACATTTTTCCTGAAGAGCATGTGTTAGTCATTCTTTCAATGGTGACCTGTTGGCTGTTAACTCTTTGGATCCTTATATATCTGAAGTGCCTTTATTTTGCTGTCACTCTGGAATGACAGTTGAGTTTATGTAAATTTCTACACTGTAAATTATTTTTTCTCAGCACTTTACAGATAACTTTATTATCTTCTTGAATCATTCATAGATTAGAATTCTGTTCATAGTCCAATTGTCATTCTTCTATAGAAAAACTGTTTTTAACTTTCTGGTAGTTTTAGGACTTTTCTCTTTATTCTTTATGATTCGCATTTTTAGTACAAAGTGTCTGGATATAGATGTATTCTGTCTGTCATCTTCAATCCTTGAAATACACGTCTGTCAGCTAGAATTATTGGTTATTATCTCTTCAAATATAGATTCTTTACCATTTCTGCTGTTTTCTTCTTCCAAAGCTATTGGATAAATGTCCAAGACTTGCAGTGGGTTTTTCATGATTTTGAACTGTTCTTTCAGGTTTTTTATTTATCTTTCTATGCATTCTTGGTGAATTCCTCAACATTTTCTTTCAATTCATTAATTTTCCCTTTGCCCATGTAATCTAGATTTTTATTTCTTACTTCCAAGATTTCCAGTTTTAAAATATTGACGTGTTTTATTTTACCTTAGTCTGTTTTTATCGAATAATAGCTTATTCTCTAATGTAATTTTATTTATACCTTTGAAATTTCTAAACATATTTTATCAAATCTAAGATGTCATCAATTGACGCTGTTAATTTAAGTATGACACTTGCTACTATACATCTTAAAATTGAGGTATGTATCTTAAGACGGCAAGGGTTTTCAGTTTATTTTTAGATTCTTCTATTTAATTGTATTGCTGACCCTCTTGTAGATTTTGTTTGCTGCTTTTCTTAGGTTTGTATTTTTCATATGTTTTATTATTATAATTTTTTTTTTGAAACTGAGTCTCACCCTGTCACCCAGCCTGGAGTGCAGTGGCATGATCTCTGCTCACTGCCACCTCCAACTCCTGGGTTCAAGCGACTCCTGCCTCAGCCTCCCAAGTAGCTGGGACTACAGGCGTTCGCGACCATGCCCAGCTGATTTTTGTACTTTTAGTAGAGATGGGGTTTCACCATGTTGGCCAGGCTGGTCTCGAACTCCTGACCTCAAGTGATCCACCCACCTCAGCCTCTCAAAGTGCTGGGATTATAGGTGTGAGTCACTGCACCTGGCAATATTTTTCATATGTTTTAGAATTTCAGAAGGTTCTCTCTCTCTTATTCACCACTCACTATATGTCACTCTTTCCTTTCCAGAAGTTTTGCAGTTGCCATTACTCAGACCTCATGGCCCTCAAGCCAGACTAGATTTTAGAGTTGTGAATGGGATTCCTCTGCCAGGGTGATAATTGGGGATATGGCAGATTCAGTCATCCATCTCTGGTGTGGTTTGACTTAGTTCCAGGTTAGCCAATTGGCAATGGAAAGGACTGATTTTTACTCTCCTTTCACAAGTCAGGTATCCTTAACCCAGCACCTTGTTTCAGTCAGTGGGCCTGTTTTTCTCCTATCTATCCCATTCCTGCAAATGGGAAAAAGTTGGATCTCCCTCTAAGTAGAAACTGAAGCCAACCATTTCTCACCACTTACACTGCTACAGTCCTTATCGAGTCCACCAACATGTTTATCTAGATAATAGCAACAGCCTCCTAACTGGTTACTCCATTGCTACTCTTGCCACCCACATTCTCCCTTCTCCCCACAGACCATCAATCTCTGAGTGAGCAGAGTGATCTTTCTAAAGTATAAATGAAACTACATTATTGTTCTGTTGAAAACCCTCCTAAGGATCTCTGTTGTAACCAGAATAATATCTTAACTCTTCACCATGGCTTATGTGACCCTAGATGACTTTGCCCTGCTACGTGTTTCAACCCATCTTACTCTGTTCTCCTCCTAATTCACCGCACCCAAGCAACACTGGCCTCTTTGTTCTTTCAGCATTCCACACTGACTTCACGCTGAGACCTCCACACTTGCTGTTTCCTCTGCCTCTTTCTCTTTACTCAGATTTCAGCTCAAATATCCCTTCTTAAAAGAGGACGTCTATAGCCACTTAGGTGAAGTACTATGTTTATATTCTTCCATAATACTTGAATGCTTCAAATACTTCCAAAGTATTCGAAATTATATTATATATTTATTTGTTGGTTGGTTTACTTGTTTTTGTTGTTGTCGGGTTTTTTTGTGTGTGTGTTTGTTTTTGTTTTTTGAGATGGGGGTCTTACTATACTGCCCCAGCTGGCCTCAAACTCCTGGCCTCAAGCAGTCCTCCCACTTCAGCCTCCTGAATAGCTGGGATTACAAGGGCACACCACCATACCCAGCTGGTTTACTTGTTTATTGACTATTTCCTACCTCTAGAACAGAGCTTCCCAAATAGTACTGTGGTAAACTGTTGTGCTTGGAGGGGGTTATAGGTGTGCTGAAATACTGATTCCTTGGCCATCAAGGCTGCTCAGTTGACTCTATGGTAGCCTACCTAGACTCAAGCATTTATTCCAGTATACTGTACAAATAATATAAATTAGTATGCTTGCAATTAAATGGGAAAGACTGGGAAGTACTGCACTAGAATACAAACTACTTGAGGACGAGGAAAAAGCTGAAACTGTTGCTAATAGCATGTGTGTGTAGAAAAATGCTGGAGTGGCCACCAGACATGTTTGGAAGAGATCAACCTTGGATGCTTACTTCATGCCACATGGCAAGATCTGTTTGATATCTGCAAGCTGTCTTCCCTCCCTACCAAGTGATAACCGTCTGAAGCTTCCTACTGGTTAATAATGACTCCACATAACAGAGAGATTTGAAAATGTAGGGATGCCTTTCTTCCACAAAAAATCTCCAAGACCACTTTTATGTTTGATCTGTTTAAGCCAAATACTGGAGCTTTGATCTCAGTCTTTTCCAGTTCTATCTAGTTCATTCAATAAATATTTACTGAGTAGCTACTACAGACCAGGCACTATACTAGGTGCTTTCCATATGTTATTTTAAATTGTAAAATATTTTCTGCAAGATATTTTCCTAAATGTCAGAATATCTGTGTGTCTTTTATGAAAATCTTTTAAAATTTCAGGTCAAATTGAAAAAAAACCTAGGAAACCATTGGATTCTGTTGGTCACTTAGAAGGTGATAGAAATAAAAGGTAATTTATTTCAAAATACTTAGTATTTTGTTCTGTTTAATGATGTTTCTAGTAGGATACATTTTATAATTGACCAGAATAAATTTATTCTGCCTTATTGTTATCATTTAGTTCCACAGTACAATCGAACGAATGGTCCAAGACTGCTTAGCCACTAGATATCACATCCAGACCTTGAGTATTGTCAAACGGAGAGAAAGGCATGGAAAAATGAATACAGGGAATACAATTTTTTTTTTTTTTTTTTTTAGTAAATGCACACATTTACTTACACTACAATATGGATGTGAAAAAGTAGCTTTTCTTTGGATAAAGTTCTCATTTTTCTCATGAACCCTTCAAACTTTATGTAATGAAAAAATCATTAATCCAGTGTGTTTCAAACTTTGTTTGAATCAATAATGAACAACCACTTTAGGTTTAACTCAGTTTAAAAACTATATCCTGGCCGGGCGCAGTGGCTCATGCCTGTAATCCCACCACTTTGGGAGGCTGAGGTGGGCGGATCACGAGGTCAGGAGATCAAGACCATCCTGGCTAACATGGTGAAACCCCATCTCTACTAAAAATACAAAAAAATTAGCCGGGCCTGGTAGTGGGCGCCTGTAGTCCCAGCTACTCGGGAGGCTGAGGCAGGAGAATGGCGTGAACCCAGGAGGCAGAGCTTGCAGTGAGCCGAGATCGAGCCACTGCACTCCAGGCTGGGCAACAGATCGAGACTCCGTTTCAAACAACAACAACAACAACTATATCCTGTCTCTGCCTGACCACACTACTCTATCCTCTTAACAAATCTGGGGCCACCCTGTGTTGGCATGAAGCTGCGCTCTGCGAAGCTTCTTTCAGAATCTCAACATAGGATGTCGCAAATACCTCTTTACCTTTGGTGTTCTCCTCAACCTACGTATTAATACAACTCGTCCCCACTCAAAATCCAAAGAGGTATATATATGACTCTCTTGCTTCCACTCCTACTTTTGCTGTTTTCTCCCACAAACCAGGCAGGAAGGGATGATCTTGACAGTTTGAAAGTCTGTGGGAGAGAGGTTGGTGCAGAAGTTGGCAGTGACTTCCAGGGATAAAAGGAGGCAGACAAGAACTAACAAGCTGCAATCAGCCCTATGAACATTGCCCTGAACTGTGTTTATTTTCAGAAAAAAATCTCCACAGATGAATGATTTTAATATAAAAGAAAACAAATCGGTCAGAAATTATCGATTAAGTAAGTATCAGTCAGTAAGAAAGAAAAGCTTGCTCCCGCTGTGCTTTGAGGATGAACTGAAAAATCCACATGCCAAGATAATCAGCGTTAGTCCAACAAAGACAGTAACTTCTCACATGGTAATAAGCATATCATCTATCGTTAAGTAAATATGCATAGTCATATAGTCATACAACTTACGGAAATCACCCATATATTTTAGTGACCAGAATCTTTGATAAATCCTTCTTACCTCTTGGTTTCATATTCCAAAGTGATAACAGCACTTAAGTTTTTTTTTTTTTTTTTTTTTTTTTTTTGAGACAGAGTCTCGCTCTGTCGCCCAGGCTGGAGTGCAGTGGCGGGATCTCAGCTCACTGCAAGCTCCACCTCCCGGGTTCCCGCTATTCTCCTGCCTCAGCCTCCCAAGTAGCTGGGACTACAGGCACCCGCCACCTCGCCCGGCTAGTTTTTTTGTATTTTAGTAGAGACGGGGTTTCACCATGTTAGCCAGGATGGTCTCGATCTCCTGACCTCGTGATCCGCCCGTCTCGGCCTCCCAAAGTGCTGGGATTACAGGCTTGAGCCACCGCGCCCGGCCAGCACTTAAGTTCTTAATGCACTTTGCATAACCCCCAAACCACGCATTCCTTTACACTAGCTGAAAATTCAGTGTTTTTCTTTATGAAGAAGGCTTTATCAAATTTGCTTGATTATAATAGAACTATAAAATAAAAAGGATTTTTTTTTAAATGACTGTAGCAATCTAGCAGAATGCAGTGGTGTGCACCTGTAATCCCTGCTACTCTGGAGTCTGAGGCAGGGGAATTGCTTGAACCCACGCATTTGAATCCAGCCTGTACAATATAACAAGATCCCAGTTCTAAAATGATGGGACCATGACCATGTGTCCATTTTTCCAACAATCTGTTTTGGCTTTTTCAACCAGAAAGTGCATTTATTAAAGGCTATTTGGTAACTCATGCTCTCTAGAGAGGCAGTCTGGCTCGAAGGCTGTCTAGCCAGGAATCACCTAATTATATAGCCCCAGACTGCTCCACTGAGGCCCATGCTATTGTCACAGATAACAGTTTATAACTCCGATGCTGAGCAGGGAATACTCTAAGATATTTGCTACTGCTGTTGTTCAAAGCTAGATATAACTCCTACCACCCTCACTAGAATAGTTTTCCCAATACTTTTTCACAGTGCTTGCTTTCTCTAAACTGAAGACTTCATAGGTGTATCTGAATGGCAGAGCCTAGAGCAAATGCCTATGTCCTAACCGCAAAGAAGCTGACAAACATGGTTCTTGCCTCTACCTAAGGGTACATAGACTTATCAAGCAGAAAATGTCCTAAGGCGTTGGACAGACCAAAAACATTACAAACATCCATTATGATGGCTAAATAGGTAATACTGGCATCACCAGTGGATTGCAAAACTAGATCTTTGTCATCTTTTCAGTAATGATAGCAGACTTGGCTATTACTGTGATAAAAATGATCTATTCTTGAGTCAGTCTATTACTTTGGCTATTTTATTCCACAAATATATATTGAGCACTTTTTAGGTGTCAGGTGTTAGGTGCTAAGTATTAGGGTACAATAATAACAGTTGTAGAGATAATTTTTAATTTTTTGAATTATTTACTAGAATATCCAGATTTGTAATTTTGGCCTGTAATCAGTTATGTCTCTTCTGCACTTTGACTCAATCCATTTTTTGGTATGCTTTTTAATTTCTAGAACATGGAAACCTAAGAAATGCCAGAACAACTACCCTATTTCTCAATGGCACTACCTCAGATATTTAACAAATATATTTATTTTTTCGTATTCCAATTTATTTCAAAAAACATTTAAGGTCAAAAGTTCAAGTTTCATGACTAACATCTCTATAGAATATTAAGATAAGAAGGATGTATGTTATATACAAGTACAGTATTTTCATGTATTTGAATAATGCTACTGTTCATATTAAATATTTGTATGTAGTCATTTTAGAATATTTTACAGTTTTATTTACATGTTTTAAAATATATGGAGCTTTCTTGACTCAATGAACTTACGACTAATTACTCTTTTCTTTAATCCACAGGAACAAAAGGACACAAATCCCATAATTTTCCATGACTCAGAATATGTACGAATGTTACTTTTGACAAAAAATAGATTTTCTTCTCATCCATTGGAAAATGAAAACATTTACCCACATAAAAGAACAAATTTTGTTTTAGAAAGAAATTGTGAAATCCTCAAATCTATAATTGGAGATCAATCTATTTCTCTTTTCAAACCCAAGAAAACAATGCCTACAGCACAGAGAAAAGATATACAGATCCCGTTGTCTTTTAAAGTAGGCCACACAACTGTCGATGATAAACTAAAGAGGAAAGCTAATAAGCAGACACCAGAAAACAGATCTTGGAATACACTCTATAATTTCTCACAGCATTTTTCTAGCCTAACAGAACAGTTTGTGGGTTACCTTGATAAAGCTGTTATTCATGAAATGAGTGCCCAAACTGGAAAATTTGAAAGAATGCTTTCTATAGAAAAACCAATGAGCATACCCACATCCAGTGCCTCACCTGTCAAATGTTACTCAAAGCCTTTTAAATATGTATATAAACTAAATAATGTAACACCACTGGATAATTTATTAAACTTGTGAAGTGAAATTTTAAATGCCTCATAAAATATCATGTATGCAACAATATTGGAGTAACAAGAAGCAAATATCCAGGTTCCAAAATTATAAAAGAAATTCTTATCCAAATAGTAATGTTCGAATTGATCACATAAGAAAGCAAAGCATACACATTGGAATTACAAGTCAGCAGTCGTCTGTTCAAGAACCATCAACATTTGTAGTAAATAATAGGACAAAATTAGGAAATAAGTATCACCAAGAGGATCTAGTTCATGACTTTCTATTATCTCAATTAGATTGCTCAATCATCAGCCTTCCTATACTAAACTCTGATTCAGGACCAAGAACAGCATAGTCTGACTCTGGAAATGCGCTGTTGGAAGCCAAATAACATCAATACTCTTTTTCTATAATTGAATATCAAATAAGACAAATTATCATTAATTTAATGAACGTGGAGTTAATTGTGTATCAGCATTTCAGCAAATCGTCATCAATAGTATTACGTTAACAATTTATGCAATTAAAAAGGCTTTGTAAAACTTTGAATAGTTCTTTATTGTTGTTAGTAGATGTTGGAACTTCACTTCATTACTAGATATGTTTTTGCAAACTTAACTTTTTCTGGAATTGTTAAATAAAAAGGAATATCTTTAATCTAAAAATTTTTGGTAGCAAATCCTATAAGGTATAACATTTTAAATTATATTATACATTGTTTATTTTAACTTCTCATTAATCAAACATATAAAGCAAAATTCAACTTAGGAAACAAGTTGCATGGTGAAAGTTTATTTGTAATCCATTTGTTGGAATTCAGAATGCATTTCCACATAAAAATAATCTTGTAAGTAATAAATTACAGTAACAGAAACTTACTTAAAATTTAATCCCATAGAGCTTATGTGAAAATGGTAAAAGCAATAATTTTGTAATTCCAATAACTAAAAGAGAAAACTGAGTAAGGAAAGAATTTTCAATCTTGACTGTTACTACTTGAAGAAAAACAGATTGAATTAAATGCATTTAAGTTAAGAAAAGGCTTTTGGGGTCTTTTGGAACATTTAAGGGTGAGGAGGTAAACTGGTTTAGGTTCCTCTGCTTCTACTTCAGACTGGAGATTTTCTTTATTATGCATCATCATCAATACTACTCAGGAGCATCTTCACAACTACAGGGAGGTTTGGAGGACTCTCAAAAAGAATGACAAGGAGAGAAAAATGGAGATGGAGGAAGAGAGATGTACCTGGAGATTGTGTGAATGAGAGAAGAAAGAGAGAAAACCTTCAAGATAAGGTGTTGGACTCAGGTCTGTAGGAGGTAGGGGAGGGGCATACTTGCTTCCAGTTGCTGGCTGGGAAAAGGAGACGCTGCTGCAGCTCCAAGTAATGAAGCTATCTTTCTCTTTTCCCCTTCACTGTTCTCTGGTTGCTTTTATATGTTTTCCCCGTTTTCCCTCATCCAGACTTACTGCAAAGCAAAACAGCTTCCCTAATTACACTGCCAACTCAGAACATAAAACAAACTCTTTTTAAGCACTGACGATCAGAATAACAAGAATTAGAAAATATACCTAATATTAGTACAAGTCATGACGGTAGTTTCTGTTGATACTTAGTATAAGAGAAGCAAGTTTAGGCCTTGGAATAGGGCAGGTAGGAGCAAATTGGGGCAAATAATGTAAATTATCTGAGCTTCAGTTTATTGTATCTCCACCTTAAAATGGAGACAACAATAATTTATTACACTGCTATTCTCAGGATTACATAAAATAGCATCTAGTACTTTGAGCCTTGTACCATTCAATAGAAATTTCCTTTCTACTCCCTCCTTTTCTCTGTAAGCCTGCTCTTAATGTAAGTGTGATCTCTTCTCCTCTCTTCTTTTCTTTTCTTTTTTTTTCTTTTTTATTATATTTTAAGTTCTAGGGTGCATGTGCACAACGTGCAGGTTTGTTACATATGTATACATGTGCCATGTTGGTGTGCTGCACCCATTAACTCGTCATTTACATTAGGTATATCTCCTAATGCTATCCCTCCCTCCTCCTCCCCACAATAGGCTCCAGTGTGTGATGTTCCCCTTCCTGTGTCCAAGTGATCTCATTGTTCAGTTCCAACCTATGAGTGAGAACATGCGGTGTTCGATTTTCTGTTCTTGCTTTTCTTTTCTTTCTTGAGACCGAGTCTCGCCTGTCACCCAGGCTGGAGTGTAGCAGTAGTGCAATCTCGGCTCACTGCAACCTCTGCATTCCCGGGTTCGAGCCATTCTCCTGCCTCAGCCTCCCAAGTTAGCTGGGATTACAGGTGTGTGGCACCACGCCTGGCTAATTTTTGCATTTTTAGTCGAGACGTGGATTTTACCATGTTGGCCTCAAGTGATCCGCCCACCTCGGTCTCCCAAAGAGCTGGGATTACAGGAGTGAGCCACCATGCCCAGCCAGTGTAATTTCTTTTCTTTTTTTTTTTTTTTTTT
>NW_016806642.1:2264523-2280820 GCF_001698545.2 Rhinopithecus bieti
CAGTGTAATTTCTAAAAGATACTCCCAAAAGTTTCTCACTCTAAACTTTTCTAAATTAAATGCTAAAACTACAGTATTCAGATTTTAACCCAAGGTGGGCTGAAATTACTACTGAGAATTTCTGTATTAGTTATTTTTGGGAGTTTCTGCTGGAACTTGTGAGCTTTATCCTTTAAGAAGGCACTAAATTAACTTTAAAATTACATTCAGCTAAGGATTCTCCATTAAAGCAGCTCAAGAACAAGAAGCAGTGGATTCTGAGAAGATGACAACCTAAGCTCTACTCCAGCTTTAATTTATCATCTTCTAAACTAAATAGCTACTAGGGTCTTCAAGCAGCAGAGTGCAAGGCCAGACTTGGTTTCTATTCTGATACTAAGATCTGAGTATGGCCTTGGAGGCCAGTCTCTGTTCCAGGGAGAGGATTGAGTTTGTGCTGTTTCCTGGACTAACTGGCCAGTTGGGATCTGTGGATTACTCTAGGTAAAGGTTGCCTTTGTCCCTCTGTAAATGCTCCTGGTCTTATTGGCCCCTAGGAGGCCAAAAAGGAGCCACTATATCTATAAGACAGCTTGGAAACCAGAGATCCATGAATTTTCTTTCAAATGTCTCATCAGGGGACTGTGGTCTGCTTGCTTCTGTTAAATAAGCAGGAGGCCATTTGCCTGAGGTTGTCTCTGTACTTCGAGTTTTTATATAACAAACTGCAACCTAACTTCATACATAAGCAAACTGAAGCTTAGGAGTATAATAAATAGTTGAATTTCATCTGATCACAAGCAGCCAGATTTCAGTCAGGTTTCTGCCAGTCACAGGCAGCCAGCTCATCACACCAAGCCCAAATAAGGCAGACACTTAGCTGTAGCCAGTCAGGTGATTTCTCTATTTTGCTTCTGTGTCAGCCTATAAAAGCTTCCTACTAACAATGCTAAGCAGAATCCTTCGTACCTCTTCTGGTTCTGAGTGCTGCCCAATTCATGAGTTGTTCTTTGTTCAGATAAACTGTGAAATTTAATTTGCCTAAAGTTTTCCTTTAACATTTTTATAGTACCAGCCCACAGTGGGCAAGGCATTTACTTTCCACCCCTTACAGAACTATGGTCACTAAGGTACTACCATAAACAGGGCTGAGCTTCCCTGAGCCAACTAGAAACAATAATAACCCATGTAAAGGGCCTAGCAGCCAAATGTTTCTATCTTGACAAATAATGGTCTTGGAGTTAATTAATATGATGATTTAAATGTATTTATCTGAAATAAGAACTTCTGGCTACAAAAATAACACTCTTCACCAACACTCCTAGGAGAAGCCAAAAAGGCACAGTACTGAAGCAATCTCAAAAGGTGGGAGCGAGACTTCCCTCATAGCTGCTCATCTCCTTTCCCAGGGATGATAGATAGACCCTGATTGACCATAAACTGAATGATTAAGATCAAAAGGTAGGGGAAAATTACAATGAACATTTATTTCCCCACTCTTCTTGTTTCCCATTGGAAGAAAGTTTTATCTGTAGGAACACTCATAACCTCCACCCCATCCATTACTTACTTTTCCCCACTGATGAGCGTGAAACCTGATTTGGAGTGACAGCAACTAGCCCATTTCTGAACTGGGTAAGACTAATCTATTAAAAGATTGTAAGTGCTAGAGAATTGATTACTTTCTTCCCTTTTTGTCCCAGTTTAGAGACAGCAGCATTCTGGTTGATGTGTGCATTTGGTAGACTCAAAATGATCTACTGAATCTCCAACTGGATAAGCAATGCCATACTTGGAGATGGGGAGGCAGAACAGTGTCCTAAACAAGTCCATTCATCTTTGAACCTAAGCCATGCTGTGCAAACATATAACTATGTTATAGTTACCATCAACCTACCTGCTGCATCTATCAATTGCTTTCAAATTTGGGTGGTGAAAATGGGCATTATTTTTTAGTCCTGTCAAGCCCCAACACATATCTTCCAATGTGCTTTCCCAAAAGGCCTCTTGTCAAAGATACTGATTTCATTACATAATATTTAAGATTTAAAAGATCACTCGGTTGATACTGTCAGAGATGGGAAAGTCTTGTAGGGCAGATCTATGTCTTACTAGTGATTTTTGGATCCCCAGTGTCTGACACAGGTACTAGCCCACAGTGAGTGTGGATGCGGTGGCAGAGAGAGTGACTAGAGCAATTCAAACTATTTACAAGTCATCAATCTTCCCTTCCTTGCTGAGCCACACTTTCCCAGAACTGAGATTCTGGTAACCTGGGCCAGCCTCACCCATTTCCCTACCTACACCAGCTCTTAAAGTACCAGCCAGCGTGATGGCTCACACCTGTAATCCCAGCACTTGGGGAGGCAGAGGCAGGTAGATCACTTGAGGTCAGGAGTTCAAGACCAGCCTAGCCAACATGGCGAAACCCCATCTCTACTAAAAATACGAAAATCAGCTGGGCATGGTGGCACATGCCTGTTGTCCCAGCTGCTCGGGAGGCTGAGGCAGGAGAATCGCTTGAACCCAGGAGGTGGAGGTTGCAGTGAGCTGAGATTGTGCCACCATGCTCCAGCCTGGGTGACAGAGCAAGACTCTGTCTCAAAAAAAAATTTTTTAAATTAAAAAAATTAAAAAAAAAAAAAAAAAAAAAACCAGCCAGGGCTGAGCATAGACCTCTACTTGTTCTAGCATGGGGACTGAAATGTAACATGGGTTCTCTACCACAAAGAAAGTCTTTTATGAGAATATTGCACAGATAAATCTGAGATGACATTTCACCATCTTGTTCATACTATAGGCAGCGCATCTGGAAACTTTTTTCGGTTACATAGAGTACTAAGTTCTTAGCATATCCAAGTTAAATCTATACCTGAACACAAGACTGGTATACTCTTACTCAGAGCCCACAGTTAGGTAGTCACAGTTTTTTAAAGCAGATCTAAATATTCACCAATTTTGACACATTTTGTTACCCGCAGATCTTTGTTCTTGGAACTCCCAAGATGGTGGCAGTCACTCCCAAGATGGCAGCAAGGCTTTTGTTCTCTGATCTGGGGTTCTTGGCCTCACAGATTCCAAAGAATGGAATCTTGGGCCATGCGGTGAGTGTTATAGCTCTATTAGAAGTGGAGGGTCACGGAAGAGAACCGTGGAACCCAGTGACTAGTGTTCAGCTCTATTAGGACCAACCCAGGCACTTAGCTGCACATGAACAATGGGGAGCCTCTAGCCCAAACGGGAGCAGCAATGGGCGCCTCACTGGATCAGAAACACAGCGGACACCCTGCCAGATCCGGAGGGGTGGAAGTCAACGGTGGGTCTGCGATGGCGGCGAACAACAATGGTGGAAAGTGAGCAAAAGCTCAGCTCGAACCAGAACAAACACAGACCAGAAGAGTGTGCAGCTGCAAGATTTAATATAGTGAAAACAGAGCTCCCGTACAACGGGAGGGGACCCAAAGGGGGTTGCCCACTCCCAGCTTGAATGCCTGGGTTTATATCCCAATTATTGCCTCTCCCCCTGTGCTCTCAGGTGATATATGATTTGACTATTTCTTTACCTCCTGCTTTAGCCTAGTTTGTATTTTAGTGAGCCCTCTTTACTACCTGATGGGTCGGGTGTGAGCTGAGTTACAAGCCCCATTTTAAAGGTGGGTGCGGTCACCTTCCCCAGCTAGGCTTAGGAATTCTTAGTAGGCCAGGAAATCCAGCTAGTCCTGTCTCTCAATTTGATCCAGCAAACTCTCTCCTTCAATTTCAGCCCTCTCTTTTACTAACCTAGATGTCCCTTCCAGACCATCAACAAACCTCCCTTGGCTACATGTATGGTAACATTGCAATATGTTTCTCCTTTCTGACATTTCTCTTTCCCAATCCCCATCACTCCTGCATACAACACACACACACACACACACACACACACACACACACACACACACGCACACAAGATAGCTTTTTGTAGACCTATGCAGCCTCCATGTTTAGAAATCATAGTTGCACAGTTTTGCCTTCTCCCAGAGCAGAGAACTCCTTCATGGCACTAGTGTCTTCTGGCCATCTAACCTTGGCTTGAACACCCCTGGAATGGAGTGGAGTCACTTTTCTAAAAGCAGCCCATTCTATTTGCAGGTCTTGCAACAGAAATCGGATGGTACAAAAGTGGATACTTTGAGTGGAATTAGGGCCATTATGTGGGGAAACCACAGAGATAATGTGGTGCCCCAGAGCTAGCACCCACCCCAGGCCTACCGAACTGAAGAAAGAAGAGATTACAGGAATCCCAAAATAGACAGCAGCATGTTGCCCGTCCTAGGCAAAATCCCACCAAGGAATCTGGAATAATAAGTACTAGAACCTCACTCTCCCCTTGCCCGCTTGAACCTGTACTACCTCCCATTGGCTAAAATCGACCAAAAGTTGGGGGTTAAGACAAGGCTGGGACTACTGTGAGGCTAGGGAGGTGAGAGGCACCTGGGGCACAATTAAGGAGCACTTGATCCAGGAGCAATACATGACCAAGTTAGATTTCTTCTTATACTTTCCAAAAAGTTAAAAAGCATGACTCTCATAGAAATATAACATGAATGTGTCAAAGATTTTATTCCACCCATTAGTGAATAAAGAGCAAGATGTTAAAACAGTTTGAAGGAAAATATAAAGACAGATTTATGTAGTCGACGCAGTCAATACTAAAGTGAATATGCTAATACATGCAAGACTGGTTAATACCCTATAAGGTGATAAACTGAAAACTTTAAAATTATCTTTTCTACTAGGGGAAAATCAATTATATCTCTATAGATAAGTTCCATTTGCATTGCTATGGGCAAGAATCATTTGCACTGCTATTGGTTTTCCACCAGTTAACCTCTTCCAAATAGAGAGTCAAAGGTGCACAACCTTACAGACTTAATTCATCAAGTATCCATCAAACAATTGCCCAGCATTCCACTGAAAGGAACTTAAGTAATCACCTCTCTTATTTCTAAGTACTGGATAATTTTTAAAAACATTTCTCTTCTGCCTGGAAGCTATTCAGATATTTTAAAATACCAGAGACATGTCATTTTTCTCCAGAAATCAGGTGCCCAGGATTGGATGCTGGTGTGGTATGAGCAGGAAGGTGTTTTATTTCAGCACTCAAAGGGAGAATTAAAACCAGTCATTATTAAAGCTGAGGGGATAATAGTAAGTGTAAATCCTATTTACTCTCTATTGCACTCTGAAGTGTCTGCCAAGAAAAGAGGTGGGACTACACGTTTATAGCTATAACAGTAGGGTAACAAGAAAGAAGTCAGACAAGTAATGCACAACAGATTACAAAGCAGCATCTAGTTTGTCAACGTGCCCACAGAGAGACAATAGTTCATTTGATCCAAATACCACACTTTTGTATGAACAATAAATGCAGAATCAAAATATGAGCTTTCTATTTCAGTTAAGAGCTATGCAGGTTTAAGGGCTTTAATCGGAGATTAATGACTCAAAGGCAGTTCCATTTTATTTTTTTGCTTTTTTTTCATTGTATTTTTTGTCTAGTAAGGATAGTAAAATTGATCCTTACTATCTTGCTGTTTTTATTGTTTCGTTCACTGTTTGCTTAGGACCTCAGAGGTAAAAAGAGTCTTGAAAATCTTCTAGACTAGAATTGTCTGACAGAATGAGGATTAGAAGTGTTCTATTATCAGGGCTGTTAATAGCTACTAGTCACAAGTGACTACTAAACACTTAAAATTTTTCTAGGGCAGGATTTCTCAAACTCAGCATTTTTGAAAGTTGGGACTGGATAATTATTTATTAAAATTCCTCTACTGGCTGGGCCTGGTAGTTCACGCCTGTAATTCCACACTTTGAGAGGCCAAGAGTTCAAAAGCACCCTGGGCAACATAGCAAGAGCCCTCTCCTGAAAAACAAAACAAAACAAACAAAACAAACACCAAAAAACCAGCTGGTCACGGTAGTGCATGCCTGTCACCTGTCATCCCAGGAGGCTGAGGTGGGAGTATCACTTTGAGCCCAGGAGGTCAAGGCTGCAGTGAGCCAAGATGCCACTGCACTCCAGCCTAGGTGACAAAGCAAGACTGTCAAATAAATAAATAAATAAATAAATAAATAAATAAATAAATCTACCATGCTGAGTAACTGGTCCATGGGCAGTCATCCTATTCAACTTCTTCCTCATTCTTCCAGTCTTCAACAATCTTCATATTCAACTCCTATTGTCTTCCCCTCACACATTCTACAGTGACTGTTCCAAACTTTCCCACTCTGCTCAAATTCTTGACCTCACCCTGCCCACCAGTTCCAAGAATAGGAGAAAAGCAAAACAGTTGCAGCTGTTACATGAGATTACTTCCTTGTGTAATTCTGACATTCACTTAAAATTTTCTGTTCCCACAGGGTGATAGAGAATTGTGTTCATCTCTGAATTTCTCCATGCTGTGAGAAATTCGTACTGGGGTTACCTGTCTCCTTGGATCTGAGGGGAGACCCCAGTATAGGAAAAAGAAAAAAAACACTGAATGAAGATACAAGAGGCCAGGGTTCTGCAACGGATCCTGTTAATAACTCATGGTTTCTGGGCAAGACCCTCAATCTTTCAGGCTTCAGATTCCCTACTGCATAACAGAGACATTTTTAAAATAATTTTTTTTCTAAGATTTTAGATGATCTTTTCAGGTATAGACCTTTAAAGTTCTACCTTCTTCTTTGCTGTTCAACTTTTAAACAAAAAATGTTTGTGTTTACTATGTTACATCACTGGGCTAGCTGCTAAAAATGCAACAGTGACTAGAAGAGATTTGTTTTCTGCCCTCATGTAGTGTTGTGGGAAAGCTGACTACCTGTCCAATGCTCCACCCTAGGAAAGCCCAACCTTAGAGAGCCATCAGTCTAAGCAAACGGTTGTATTGCTGTATTCCTAGGCTAACACACAGGGCACCAAACAGTGAGACTAGGTCTCCCCTTAGTTCATAGTTTCTTCCATACAGCTATTTTGACTGCTTAGTAGAACCAGAGAATATATGCACATGACTCAACAATGAACACAGTAAAGGTGTCAGCCTATCACAACAAACTTATGGCTGAAGCAGGATTTGACCCCAGACTTACTCTTTTAGTTACTGGGGATCTGGGGAATTCCAGATTAGGGGCTAGGGTGACCATGACAGTAGGTCAAGTCTTGAAGGACCTGGGGAAATTACTCTTTCTTAGCAATTATGGAAATATTTAAATATTCCAACTACAGGGTGGCCATACTGGTATCTTGCTGCTGAATATCAACCTTAAGTAGAATTGATGAGCCAATATAGACACACAGCTATGTGATTTATCAATAACACTTGCCTTTCCAGAGTCACCAGGAGAAGACTTCAGGAACCCCAACATTTCTTAGAGGTGCCTTCTTGGATTTATGTGTGTATATAAACCTTGAATCATAACTTTAGCTTCTTCTTTTGACTCTACCCAAATTTCTTCTGAGTCCAAAGAAGGCTCATCCATTACCTCCTTGTATTGACTTGTTTTCTTAAAATGTGGAACAGCTTAGGGTCCTAGACTACCTCATGTGTCCCAGTGTAATGTTCTTCCTTGGAAATAAGTGTAACACTAGTTATTTTCTGCCAAGTGTGGGAAAACCATGTTATGCTTCCATAACACAAATTATGCAAACTACTATTCCACATCTTCCCTTTCTCTTTCCCTTCCTCCCTTACCTCCCTTCCTTCCTCCTTTATTTCCTTCCTTCCTCCTCCCACTCCTTTGTTATTTATTCATTTAAAATATGTTTATTGTATACCTACTTCATGTAAAGCATTATTCTAAGTACTGCGATGTAACCAAAACAAAGTCTTCTACTCTTAGGGACATGGATGAAAACTAAAGAAGTTTAAGCTTCAGGGTTCCTTACCTGCACCAGATTTTTCTTAGGCCCCATGAGGGGCCCTAGAAACATGTTCAACTGGTTTATATTTATTTTTTTAAATTATGAAATCTGCAGAAGATATTTTAGCTGCAATAGGTTAACAATGCTGTCTCCACTCCAATTTTTTTTACCATTACACCTCTTTTTATATTAGATAATATTTGAGTGGCAGAAGATATTTTTGGACTCCATCTAAGGAGAAGTCGAGTTAGAAACAGATCTAATGTAGGCTTAATAGGATGTATACAGGTGGTATGAAGTCACTTCTGTATGAAGTTATTTAGTTGTTCCAATGTAGAGAGGTCTTCCAAGGATACTACCACTGTCTATTATGCTAATTTACCAGTACGTTGTGTACTGTGTGACACAACGGTACAGACCCAAAAAATATACCATGAAATTAAATTGTCCTATAGAAACAAGTTCTAAAAGTTTGTGACCAGAGTAGGAGAAGCAAGATTGAAACAAGATTTGAGTCAGAAGCTAGTTGTGAAACACTCTTCCAGTCATTAGACAAACACAATTATTAGAGAAAATTTGAGTTACATTAATTCTTACTCAAAAAAATTCTCTCTTGTTGGCAATATACTCAATAAAGTATACAGTTATAAATGCACTATACATTTCTTAATAGGAATTGTACAAAATAGAATTCATTAGAATTCTTGTGTTTGTAGGGCACAGATTTGTAGCAATACTTCAGTAGGTTTGTCTGGGTGTTAGGATGCATGTTTTGTAAATTCCATTTATCAATAATAAAAACAAACTAGCCAGCTGGGTGCAGTGGCTCATGCCTAAATCCTGGCACTTTGGGAGGCCTATGCGAGTGGATCACCTGAGGTCAGGAGCCCAACCTGGGCAACATGGTGAAACCCTGTCTCCACTAAAAATACAAAATACAATAAAATAAAATAAAATTAGCCCAGCACGGTGGTTCACACCTGTAGTCTCAGTTACTCGAGAGGCTGAGGCACGAGAATCGCTTGAACCCAGGAGGTAGAGGCTGCAGTGAGCTGAGATCATGCCACTGCACTCCAGCCTGGGCAACAGAGTGAGACTCAGTCTCAAAAAACAAAACAAAACAAAAAACTGTCCAAGTGCTAGAAGAAAGACTGAATTATTTTTCTTTTATTAGAAATATATTGCAAAATTATTTTCACATACAGAGACAGTCAAATGAATATGTAGCAAACAGAAAAAAATAGAGAAGCATGACAGGTGCTTAATTAATAAAATATTGTATTAATTTTGCTACCTAGACTTTTAAAAGTATTTGTTCTGATTTCTTATTTTAATTAGACATATATTTTGTACCTCATTTAACATTCTTTACTTTTCTTATATAGGGCTCACAAAATCTTCATGTTTGTGAATCATAAAACTTGGATCCACCCCTTCTCATAGAGCTGATATTTTGTTGGGAGAAGACAAACAATAAACAAATATAACATAGTTGGGAAGTGGCAAAGCTAAAAAGAAAGATAAGCCGGGCGCGGTGGCTCAAGCCTGTAAACCCAGCACTTTGGGAGGCCGAGATGGGCGGATCACGAGGTCAGGAGATCGAGACCATCCTGGCTAACACGGTGAAACCCCGTCTCTACTAAAATACAAAAAAAAAAAAACTAGCCGGGCGAGGTGGCGGGCGCCTGTAGTCCCAGCTACTCCGGAGGCTGAGGCGGGAGAATGGCGTAAACCCGGGAGGCGGAGCTTGTAGTGAGCTGAGATCCGGCCACTGCACTCCAGCCCGGGCGACAGAGCAAGACTCCGTCTCAAAAAAAAAAAAAAAAAAAAAAAAAAAAAAAAAGAAAGATAAGTTTAAGGGACAGGAAGCCCAGGAAGTATGGCATTTTAGATAGATTGGCCAACGAAGAGCACTAAAAAAACAAAAACAAAACAACAAAAGAACTAACATTTTATTTGAATCACACCAGTTTTTCTACAATGTCCTTTTGCTGTTCTGGGGTCCAATTCAGGATATCCCACTGAATTTAATCATCTTGTCTCCAAACTGTTCTCCAATCTGTGATAATTGTTCAGTCCTTTCTTATTTTTTATGACCTTGGGAGTTTTAAAGAATATTGGCCAAATAGTTTGTAGAAGGTCTATCTGATGTTTTCTTATGATTAGACTGGGGTTACGAGTTCTGGAGAACAGTACTATAGAAGTGAAGTGTTCTTCTTATCACATCATATCCATTAGTACATGTCAACAGCATAACTTTACTGGTGATATTAAACTTGATCACTTGATTAAGGTGGTGTCTTCCATGTTTTTCTATTGCAAAGCTATTATTTTTCCTTTTCCTCACTCTTATTTGTTAGAATATTTGCTAGAGTCACTAAAGGTCAGCATGCGTTCAAGGGTAGAAGAAATAAGCTCTACCTCCTGAAGGAAGAAATATCAAGTATTTGTGGACACATATTGTGATAGGTATGTAGTGGTATTTCATTGTGGTTTTAATTTACATTTTTCTAAAGAAAAATGATGTCAAGCATCTTTTCACACATCTATTTGCTAACTATATATCTTCTTTGGCAAAATGTCTGTTCAGATGTTTCCCATTTTTAATTGCTTATTTGTTTCTTATTAATGAGTTGTAAGAGCTCCTGCATTTTGGATAGAAGTCTTATAAAATACATAATTTACAAGTATTTTCCCTTTGTCTGTGGCTTGCCTTATCATTCTCTTAGCATTGTCTTTGGCAAAATAAAAGTTTTTAATTTTGATAAAGTCCAACTTATCAGTTTTTTAATATTATGGAATGTGATTTTGGTGTTGTATCTTAAAACTCATTACAAGAGGCTGGTGTCAGCAATATGGCACAATAGGAAGCCAGAGAGCTTCCTTGCCCTGACAAAGACACCAACTTGCAGCAACAATGCATGGATCAATTTCCCTTATGAGAAATCAAGAAACCCCTTAAGATGCCCCTGCACTCCAGAAGAGCATGAAACCAGCTGTGTCAAAGTCAGTATGAAAATTTGTGCCACTCACTGACCATAGTCATCTCCCTGGATCAGTGTGGTAGGATCTGGATAAAATTCCCAGCTTCTGCCTTTTCCCTGTAGAGAGAAGGTGAAGATTGCAGCATACATTAAACATTTGATTTTTGGGGGTGGTTGCTCAAGGGACTGGTTGCTGTCTTGCCTAAATCTAGGTGCTAACAGGAAAGTCTGTGAAGATGGGGACCACTAAAGGTGACAGTGTGAAGTAGCATGCACTTGTTCATCATAATTCCTCCTGTTGGCTCAGTGCAGAACAAGTGGAAGAAAACCCTCAACTCAAGCTTCCTCCTGGGAAGGGAAAGACTTGGAACTTGTATCCAATGTTCTGGCTTTTCAGGGGACTGATTTCTGTCTCTCCTGCCTCAGAGCATGGACAAAATTTAGTATATTATAGATACTTTGTTGTCGGGCCACTGACAACAAAAGATAGCTAGACGGTTTGTTGCTGCTCCAGAGGATTTGTGAAACAGCAGACAAAAGTCATACAGCTCAGCAACCTCTCCTTTAAAGACAGAAGGAAACAATGGAATATGCATCCAATGCTCTGGCTTTTCCGGGGGCTGCCCAAAGAACTGGTTTCTGCCTTACCTGACTTGGATTGCTGATAGGATTCAACATACTCTAGAAGCCTAGGGGGCACAGAGAAAAACAAAGAGCTGAGTGGCTTGCATAAGCTCTAGAGAACTAACAGCACTACAGACAGACACCAAAGAGAGCAAGAGATTAGGGCTCCTGAAAAGAAGAAAACGGTAAATCCTTCTATTTGGGAATTTATATGCACAACTCCAGAGAAAATGCATCCACAGAAAAGGTTTGAGAAACCCTCACAGTCTTCAGCTGGGCTGCTTGATGAAGCTCTTTCTCTGTATGAAGACAGTCCATGAAGACTGGAAGGGGTGGTGGTGGTTTTTTTCAGTGTATAAATGTCAGCACAAAGTTATAACACATAAAGAAACAGGGAAACATGGTCCAATTAAAGGACCAAAATATCTCCTAAATTAACCCTAAAGAATGTAATTACCTAAAAAACTCAAAATAAAGGTGTCCAAAAAGCTCAGGAAAGTGATTTATCAATAAAATGAAAATATCAACAGAGATTGAAAATATTCAAAGGAACCACACAGAAATTTTGGAGCTGAGGAATACAATAACTGAATTGAACAATTCACTAGAGAGATTCAACTGTCAACTTAATCAAGCAGAAGAAAGAATCAGCAAAGACAAAGACATTTGAAATTTTCCATCCAGAGCAACAACAACAACAAAGTAGGATGGGTTAAGAAAATCTAAGGGACTAATGTGACAATAGCAAGTGGGCCAACTTATGCATATGGGAGAAGAGAAGAGGGAGAGAGAGAGAGAAAGAGGCAGAAAGTTTATTTGCAGAAACAAAGGCCAAATATTTCACAAATCTGGAAAATGAAATGAACATCCAGATTCTGCAAGTACAACACACTCCAATTAGATGATTAGAAAGAAGTGTACACTGTTAAAGCAAACTAAATATGGCCTGAGAAGGACTCCCTAATTCTATATTTGAGTCCTTATGGATGAACCATAATGTAGCTTAATAGTCAGACAAGATTTAAAACCTATCTTAGGAGTATGTGCCTGTAACAACTGAGTCTTGGCCAATCCCAGTGGCCATACTTTAACCACTCATAAACTGTTAATTGTTCAAACTGTGTTCAAATAAGGCAAGCATCAACCTGTAACCAATCCAGCTGTTTCTGTACCTCACTGCTGATTTCTATATATCATTTCCTTTTTTTTTTGGTCTATAAATCTTCCACTGCGCTGCATTGAAGTCTCTGTGAATCTGCTGTGATTCTGGGGGCTGTCCAATGTGTGAAACATTCATTGCTCAATTAAACTCCTTTAAATTTAATTTGGATGAAGTTTTTCCTTTATCAATACCAATATATATTATAATCAAATATCAAATGGCAAAAAAAAAAAAAAAAAAAGATTTTTGAAGACAGCAAGAGAAAAGCTACTCATCACTTATGAGGCTATGAGTGAATTTCTCAGCAGAAACATTGCAAGCCAGAAGGAGGGGGGATGAATATTCAAAGTGCTGAAAGAAAAAAAAAATTGCCAGCCAAGAACAGTGTAACTGACAAAACTGCCCTTCAGAAATTAAGAGAGCTGGGGACAGTGTTGTGCACCTGTAGCCTCAGCCATTCAGGAGGCAGAGTTGGGAGAATCATTTGAGCCCAAGAGTTTGAGGTTGCATAGTGCACTAGGATATCACCTGTGAATAGCCACTGCAGAGCCACTGCATTTCAGCCTCGGTGACATAGCGAAATCCCTTTCTAATTAAAACAAACAACAACAAAAAAGGAGAAATAGAAACTTTCCCAGGTAAACAGAAGCTGAAGGAATTCATCGCTTTACAAAAAGTGCGAAAGGGAATTCTTTAAGTTGAAAAGAAGAATGCTAAACAGCAACATGAAAACACATGAAAGTAGAAAACTCACTTATAAATATAGGATACTATAATACTGAAATGGTGGTGCATAACATACCTTTAATTTTGGTATAGAAGTTACAAGACAAAAGTATAAAAATAAGTGTCACTATAAAATATGCTAATGGTATATATTATAAAAATATGTAATTTGTGACATTAATAACATAAAGTGTGTGAGAGGAGTAAAAGAGTAGAGATTTTGTATGCAATTGAAGTTAAATTGTTAGCAACTTAAGATACGTGGTTATAAGATTTTTTATGTAAGCTCCATGGTAGCTACAAAGAAAATACCTATAGAAAATACACAAAAGAAAATGAGAAAGAGTCACAACATGTCACTAAAAAATCATTGAAACACAAAGGAAGACAATAAGAGAGGAAAACAGGGACAAAAAGTTATAGGACAGACAGAATACAATTAATTATGCTCCTGTCACCCATGCTAGAGTGTAATGGCACGATCACGATGCACTGCAATCTCTGCCTCTCAGGTTCAAGTCATTATCTTGCCTCACATCCCAAGTAGCTGGGGTTACAGGTGTCCACCACCATGCCAAAAATTTTTGTATTTTTAGTAGAGGCAGGGTTTCACCATGTTGGCAAGGCTGATCTCAAACTCCTGACCTCAGGTGATATGCCCACCTCTACCTCCCAAAGTGCTGGGAACAGCATCCAGTCAGTAATTACTTTTAATGTAAATGGATTAAACTTCCCAATCAAAAAACAGAGTAGCACTGAATGGATTTAAAAAACAAGTCAACTATATGCTGTCTATAGGAAACTCACGTTAGATTTAAGGACATATATAGGCTGAAAGTAACAAAGATGGGAAAAGATATTCCATGAAAATGGTAACAAAAAAGAGCAGAAGTAGTCATACTTACATCAGATAAAAAGAGACACTAAGTTTAAAAAGTCACAGGGGACAAAGCATGTTATATAATGGTACAATGGCCAATTCATCAAGATATATACAATGATAAATACATATGTGCCAAAGATCAGAGCACCCAAATATCAGACTCAAACACTGACAGAATTGAAGAGAGAAATAGACAGCCACACAATTGTAGTAGGATAATTTGATTATCCACTTTAAATTTAGTGGATAAGACATCCATATAGAAGATCAATAAAGAAATGATACTTGAACAACACTAAAAGAAATATAGGGGAAAATCTCCATGACATTGGTCTTGGCAATAATTTCTTGGATCTGATACCAAAAATACAGGCAACAAAAGCACAAATAGACCAATAGGACTTTAAAAAACTTCTGTGTAACAAATAGAATAATCAATACAATGGAAAGACAAAATACAGAATGGGAAGTAATATTTGCAATTCATATGTCTGATAGGGGTTAATATTTTTAAAAAAGGAACTTGTATGACTCAATAGCAAAAACAAACAAACACAAATCCTACATAACGCAATTTTATAAATGGGCAAAGGACTTGGATAGACATTCCTCCATAGAAGACATACAAATTGCCAACAGGTATGTAAAAAGACGCTCAATCTCACAAATCATCTGGGAAATGCAAATTGATTCCTCTGCAAAGAGATATCACCTCACACCTGTTAGGATGGCCATTAGCAACAAAATAGGAAATAGGCCGGGCATGGTGGCTCACACCTGTAACCCCAGCACTTTGGGAGGCTGAGGCAGGTGGAACATGAGGTTAGGAGATCGAGATCATCCTGGTTAACACGGTGAAACCCCATCTCTACTAAAAATACAAAAACTTAGCCAGCCGTGGTGGCACACACCTATAGTCCTAGCTACTTGGGAGGATGAGGCAGGACAATCACTTGAACCTGACAGGTGGAGGTTGCAGTGAGCCAAGATCATGCCACTGCACTCTAGCCTGTGTGACAGAGTGAGATTCTGTCTCAAAAATAAAAAAAGAAAAAAAAAAAAAAGAAAATAACAAATGTCGGCAAGGATGTGGAAACTTTGGCATTCTTGTGCACTGTTTGTGGTAATATAAAATGGTGCAATCACTATAGAAAATGGCATAAAAGTTCCTCTAAAAATTTAAAAATAGAGCTATCATATGATCTCATAATTTTACTTTTAGGTATATATCCAAAAGAATTAAACATAAGAACTTGAAAAGACATTTGCACATCAATGTTCATTGGCAGCATTTTACAATAGTCAAGAGGTCGAAACAATCTGCTTGTCCATCAATGGAAGAATGAATGAAGAGAACATGGTATATATTTACAATATATTATTGTAATATAATATATAATAATAATGGAATATTGTTCAGTCTTTAAAAAGAAAGAAATCATGTCATATGCTACACCTTGGATGAAACTTGAGGATATTATGATAAGTGAAAGAAGCCAGTCACAGAAGGACAATCATTGCATGATTCTACTAATATGAGGTATCTAAAGATGTCAAACTTTTAGAAGCATAAAGTATAATGGTTGTATTAGTCCATTCTCATGCTGCTAATAAAGACATACCCAAGACTGGGTAATTTATAAAGGAAAGAGACTTAATTGACTCACAGTTCTCCAGGGTTGGGAAAGCCTCAGGAAACTTACATTCAGAAGCAAACACATCCTTCCTCACATGGCAGCAGCAAGTAGAAGTGCCAATTAAGAGGAAAAATAGGCCAGATGCGGTGGCTCATGCCTGTAATCCCAGAACTTCGGGAGGCCAAGGTGGGCGGATCACGAGGTCAGGAGATAGAGACCATACTGGCTAACACAGTGAAACCCCGTTTCTACTAAAAATATTAAAAATTAGTCGGGCATGGTGGTGGGTGCCTGTAGTCCCAGCTACTCGGGAGGCTGAGGCAGGAGAATGGTGTGAAACCGGAAGGCAGAGATTGCAGTGAGCTGAGATCATGCCCTGCACTACAGCCTGGGAGACAGAGCAAGACTCCATCTCAA
>NW_016806642.1:2281051-2287016 GCF_001698545.2 Rhinopithecus bieti
AAAAAAAAAAAAAAAAAAAAAAAAAAAAAAAAAAAAAAAATAGCCCCTTGTAAAACTATCAGAATTTCATGACAACTCACTCACTATCATGAGAGCAGTATGGAGATAATCACCCCTACGATTCCATTACCTTCCACCAGGTCCCTCCCATGACACATGGGGATTATGGGAACTACAGTTCAAGATGAGATTTGGGTGGGGACACAGCCAAACCATATCATTCTACCCCTGGCTCCTCCCAAATCTTATGTCCTCACAATTCAAAACACAATCATGCCCTTCCAACAGTTCCCCAAAGTCTTAACTCATTCCAACATTAACTCAAAAGTCCAAGTCCAAGGCAAGCCCCTTCCACCTGTGAGCCTGTAAAATCAAAAGCAAGTTAGTTACTTCTAGATACAATAGGGGATACAGGCATTGGGTAAATACACCCATTCCAAATGGGAAAAATTGGCCAAAACAAAGGGGCCACAGGCCTTATTCAAGTCTGAAATCCAACAGGGTAGTCATTAAACCTTAAAGTTTCAAAATGATCTCTTTTGACTCCATGTTTCACATCCAGGTCACACTGATGCAAGAGGTGGGTTTCCATGGCCTTGGGCAGCTCCATCCTCGTGGCTTTGCAGGGTATAGCCCCCCTCCTGGCTGCTTTCGCAGGCTGGCATGGAGTGTCTGTGGCTTTTCCAGGTGCACAGTGCAAGCTGTCAGTGGATCTACCATTCTGAGGTCTGGAGACAGTGGCCCTCTTCACACAGCTCCACTAGGCAGTGCCCTGGTGGGGACTTTTTGTTGGGGGTCCAACCCCACCTTTCCCTTGTGCACTGCCCTAGCAGAGGTTCTCTATGAGGGCTCCCCTGTGCAGCAGACTTCTGCCTGGACATCCAGGCCTTTCCACACCTCCTTTGAAATTTAGGCAGAGGTTCCCACACCTCAGTTCTTGACTTCTGCACACCCACAGGCCCAACACCATGTGTAAGCTTCCAAGGCTTGGGGCTTGCACCCTCTGAAGCAGTGGCCTGAGTTGTACATTGGCCTCTTTTAGCCAAGGCTGGTGCTCAAGCATCTGGGATGCAGGGCACCATATCCCAAGGCTGTACACAGTAGGGATGGCCTGGGCCCAGCCCACGAAACCATTTTTCCCTCCTAGGCTCTGGGCCTGTAATGGGGTGGGGTGGGGCACTGCTATGAATGTCTCTGACATATCCTGGAGATGTCTTCCCCATTGTCTTGGTAAGTAACATTTGACTCCTCGTTACTTATGCAAATTTCTGCAGCCAGCTTGAATTTCTCCCCAGAAAATGGGGTTTTCTTTTCTATAGCATTGGCAGGCTGCAAATTTTCCAAACTTTTATGCTCTGCTTCCTCTTGAATGCTTTGTTGCTTTGAAATTTCTTTCACCAGATACCCTAAATCACCTCTTTCAAGTTCAAAGTTCCACAGATCTCTGGGGCAGGGGCAAAATGCTGTCAGTCTCTTTGCATAGCAAGAATGACCTTTACTACAGTTCTCAACAAGTTCTGCAACTCCATCTGAGACCACCTCAGCTGGACCATTGTCCATATCACTATCAGCATTTTGGTCAAAGCCATTCTACAAGTCTCTAGGAAATTCCAAACTTTCTGACATTCTCCTGTCTCCTTCTGAGCCCACCAAACTGTTCCAACCTCTGCTTGTTACCCAGTTTTAAAGTCACTTCAACATTTTTGGATATTTTTACAGCAGTGCTCCACTCTCCGTGGTACCAACGTACTGTATTAGTCTGTTCTCACACCGATAATAAAGACAAACCCAAGTCTGCATAATTTATAAAGGAAAGAGGTCTAATTGACTCACAGTTCCACAGAGGCTGGGTAAGCCTCAGGAACCTTACAATCATGGCAGAAGCAAATGGGGAAGCAAACACATCCTTCTTCACGCAGCAGCAGAAAAGAGAAGTTCCAAACAAAAAGGGGAAAAGCCCCTTATAAATCAGATCTTGTGAGAACTCACTCACTATCATGGGAGCAGCATGGAAGTAACCACCCCCATGATTCCACTACTTCCCACTGGGTCTCTCCTACAACATGTAGGGCTTATGGGAACTACAGTTCAAGAGGAGATTTGGGTGGGGATACAGCCAAATCATATCAGCATGTTTTTTAATGAAAAAAAAAAAAAAAACACACAACATTGATAATCAAATTCATAGAGATTTTCTCCTGTTTTCTTCTAGAAGTTTTATGGCTTTAGGTTTTACATTTAGACTTATGATTTATTTTAGTTAATTTTTATATAAGCTATGAAGTATATGCTGAGGTTCCTTTTTGTCATATGAACATCCAATTATTCCATCACTATTTATGGAAATGACTATTTCAACGGAAATTGTGTGCTTTTGTCAAAAATCAGGCAACCATATTTGTGTATTTATTTCTGGGCTCTCTATTCCACTCCACTTATCTATATGTATATCCTTATGCTAGTACCACAGTCTTAATTACTGTAGCTTTATAGTGACTCATGAAATTGGATAGTGTGGTTCTACAAGTTTTTCCTTCTTATTTGTAATTTTTTGATCATTCTATTTTCTTTGTCTTTTCATGTACATTTTAGAATCATCTTGTCATTATCTATAAAAAATCTTGCTGGAATTTTGATAGGAATTACATTAAAACTGTAGATAAATTTGGAGAGAATTAATATCCTAACAATTTTAAGCGTTTCTATCTATGAACATAGCATAGCTCTTCATTTATTTAGTTCTTTATTCATTTCTTTTTTCAGTTTTGAGAAGACCATTTTGATAAGGAGACATCTGAGTTAAGACCTGAATTAAGTGAGGAAGTGAACCATCTGTAGAAAGAGTGTTTCAGGCAGGCAGTATAATAATAAGTGCAAAGAGCGTTTCAGGCAGGCAGTATAATAATAAGTGCAAAGAGTGTTTCAGGCAGGCAGTATAATAATAAGTGCAAAGGCCCTGAAGTAAAGTATGGTAGAAGTAGTCTAAGAACAGTAAGGAGGCTAGAGGAGGAGGTGGAAAATTCTTCTTGTTTGATTCCTGGTAGCATTACTCCAACAATTATTTCTTCACCCCAGCAGCAGCAAAGTCTTCCCATAGCAGTAGCTGAATGGAGTTTGCAATTCTTCTTGAATTTGCAGAATTAGCCTCATTACGTCATCCCCGCCACCTCCCCTACCACCCTCATTACTGAACAGCACCAACCAGTGGAGTGGAGTGAAGTGGTGTGAAGAGGAGTAGAAGATCATATTACAAAAGTAACAAGAGGCCAGATTATATCAGGTCTTACAGTCACTGTAAGGTATTGAATTTTATTCAGGGAAAGAACAGAAGTGATTGAATGTTTTTGAGCAGATGAGTGATGTCTGACTTATCTTTAAAAAGATCATTCTGAGTGCTGTATGCAGAAAGGATTGATGGGAAAAGATGAGTCCAAGACAGAAGCAGGGAAACCAATGATGCGACAATTACAGTATTTCAGCAAGAGCAGACGGTGGCTTGGACTAAGGCATGAGTACAGGAAGTAATAAATGTTGGAATATAGATCTATTTTAAAGATAGCGACACAAGTTGCTGAGGGTTAGATGTGGGCTGTGAGAGAAAGAGAGGAATTAAAGGTTTTTGTTCTAAGTAACTGAAACGATAGCATGTCCATCAACTAAGTTGGGGAAGACTGTGAGAGTAGAGGTTTCAAAATTGTTTATCTAGTTTAGAATAAATAGGCAGGGGAAAAAAGATTCTAAAATATTTATGCACTATTAAATTTTAAGTACGGAATCTAAGAACCTGCATCATACATCTGAGTACACTCCAACAGCAACCATCAGGGATAAACAGCAGTCTATGCATTATGGCTCGAATGTGAATGGTGAGGGTAAGGCAATAGGCAGAGGGGAGGAAAATAATATTTTAATTAGTAACTCAAATTATTATGCCTCTAAAGGAGCATGTAGGAATGATATCTGGTGCTCAGGAAGACCTCACTGAATATTATGTACTTTACTTGAGACTTAAAGGAGTTAGCCAGAGGAGGAAGCTGGAGTTTGTAGGAATGGGAGGTTAGTCCATAAGCCAAGTGATGAACAGATGCAAATGTCAAAGAATGAGAAGATGTGTTTGACAAAGTAAAAGAACAACAAGCATAAATACAGAAGGGAGAGCCAAATTGAGAGTATTGTGAAATAAAGCAGGAGATATATTTTATTCTAATAACCAGATCTACATTTTTTTTTTTTTTTTTTTTTTTTTTTTTTNTCTTATTTGTAATTTTTTGATCATTCTATTTTCTTTGTCTTTTCATGTACATTTTAGAATCATCTTGTCATTATCTATAAAAAATCTTGCTGGAATTTTGATAGGAATTACATTAAAACTGTAGATAAATTTGGAGAGAATTAATATCCTAACAATTTTAAGCGTTTCTATCTATGAACATAGCATAGCTCTTCATTTATTTAGTTCTTTATTCATTTCTTTTTTCAGTTTTGAGAAGACCATTTTGATAAGGAGACATCTGAGTTAAGACCTGAATTAAGTGAGGAAGTGAACCATCTGTAGAAAGAGTGTTTCAGGCAGGCAGTATAATAATAAGTGCAAAGAGCGTTTCAGGCAGGCAGTATAATAATAAGTGCAAAGAGTGTTTCAGGCAGGCAGTATAATAATAAGTGCAAAGGCCCTGAAGTAAAGTATGGTAGAAGTAGTCTAAGAACAGTAAGGAGGCTAGAGGAGGAGGTGGAAAATTCTTCTTGTTTGATTCCTGGTAGCATTACTCCAACAATTATTTCTTCACCCCAGCAGCAGCAAAGTCTTCCCATAGCAGTAGCTGAATGGAGTTTGCAATTCTTCTTGAATTTGCAGAATTAGCCTCATTACGTCATCCCCGCCACCTCCCCTACCACCCTCATTACTGAACAGCACCAACCAGTGGAGTGGAGTGAAGTGGTGTGAAGAGGAGTAGAAGATCATATTACAAAAGTAACAAGAGGCCAGATTATATCAGGTCTTACAGTCACTGTAAGGTATTGAATTTTATTCAGGGAAAGAACAGAAGTGATTGAATGTTTTGAGCAGATGAGTGATGTCTGACTTATCTTTAAAAGATCATTCTGAGTGCTGTATGCAGAAAGGATTGATGGGAAAAGATGAGTCCAAGACAGAAGCAGGGAAACCAATGATGCGACAATTACAGTATTTCAGCAAGAGCAGACGGTGGCTTGGACTAAGGCATGAGTACAGGAAGTAATAAATGTTGGAATATAGATCTATTTTAAAGATAGCGACACAAGTTGCTGAGGGTTAGATGTGGGCTGTGAGAGAAAGAGAGGAATTAAAGGTTTTGTTCTAAGTAACTGAAACGATAGCATGTCCATCAACTAAGTTGGGGAAGACTGTGAGAGTAGAGGTTTCAAAATTGTTTATCTAGTTTAGAATAAATAGGCAGGGGAAAAAAGATTCTAAAATATTTATGCACTATTAAATTTTAAGTACGGAATCTAAGAACCTGCATCATACATCTGAGTACACTCCAACAGCAACCATCAGGGATAAACAGCAGTCTATGCATTATGGCTCGAATGTGAATGGTGAGGGTAAGGCAATAGGCAGAGGGGAGGAAAATAATATTTTAATTAGTAACTCAAATTATTATGCCTCTAAAGGAGCATGTAGGAATGATATCTGGTGCTCAGGAAGACCTCACTGAATATTATGTACTTTACTTGAGACTTAAAGGAGTTAGCCAGAGGAGGAAGCTGGAGTTTGTAGGAATGGGAGGTTAGTCCATAAGCCAAGTGATGAACAGATGCAAATGTCAAAGAATGAGAAGATGTGTTTGACAAAGTAAAAGAACAACAAGCATAAATACAGAAGGGAGAGCCAAATTGAGAGTATTGTGAAATAAAGCAGGAGATATATTTTATTCTAATAACCAGATCTACATTTTTTTTTTTTTTTTTTTTTTTTTTTTTT
>NW_016806642.1:2288974-2424767 GCF_001698545.2 Rhinopithecus bieti
TTTTTTGAGATGGAGTCTCATCCTGTTGCCTAGGCTGGAGTGCAGTGGTGTGATCTCGGCTCCACCTCCAGAGTTCAAGCAATTTTTGTGCCTCAGCCTCCCAAGTAGCTGGGATTACAAGTGTCCGCCACTATGCCCAGCTAATTTTTGTATTTTTAGTATAGATGGGGTTTCAGCGTGTTGGCCAGGCTGGTCCCAAACTCCTGACCTTGTGATCCACCAGCCTTGGCCTCACAAAGTGCTAGGACAGGTGCGAGCCACCGTGCCTGGCCCAGATTTGTATTTTGACAGAATGAATTGGAGGGGGAGAGTCATCTAGCCTGAAGACTAGTTAGGATGTCATTGCAGACTTCTTGATGATGATGGTTATGACAGTGGATTCAGACTTGAGAGATATTTAGCAGCTTATATATGGCAAGTTAGAAGAGACAGGCTCTGAGAATGACTACTAGACTTCTAAGGTGGCAACTTGGCAGATGGCGATACCTTTACTAAAATGGATGTGCCACGTATTAATTGTCTCTCAGCTCCAAACCTACTCTTCCATATTCTACTTTGTGAAGCTGATGCTTATATTTTGCAGAACACATTTCTGCTTTGCTGTCTGGTTCTATGTAAACTCTTCCATACGTGGCACTAGAGGGATACTGGGTAGCTGGAGGAGGAGAAAGGAAATGTTTCTTTCCATGTGCTTCCTGGTGGCATCAGTCTAGCAATGATTCTTCATCCCAGAAGTAGCAAGTTCTTCCCATAGCAGTAGCTGAATGCAGTTTGCAGTTTTCCCTAAATTTAGAGAACAGCCTATATCACAGCACTGTGTTCCCGTTCCACTTCCCCTCCTACCCCTCCCTCCCCTACTCCCCTCCCACCTCGATGTCCACACTGAGCCAACAGCACTAACTAGATAGTGTTCTCTCTTCAAGGGTCTGAATTTCAGGCTTATGGGGATCCTCTTTTGAACCCAAAGACCCTAGAATCACTTGAGCAGCATTTCTTCCTCAGAAGCCTGAGTTTTAGCTATTGGAGTTCCATCTCTAAGTTTCTAAGTTTTGATAATTCTAGCCTCTTTCCTTTGTTCCCTCAGCCCTTCCTGCAGTTGCTACCTCCATGATACCTTATGGTTTGGGAGACTTCTGAAGTCTTTTTTTTTTTTTTGAGACGGAATCTCATTCTATCGCCCAGGCTGGAATGCGGTTGCGTGATCTCGGCTCACTGCAACCTCCACCTCCCAGATTCAAGGTAATTTTTGTATTTTCAGTAGAGACAGGGTTTCACCATTTTGGCCAGGCTCGTCTTGAACTGCTGACCTCATGATCCACCTGCTTCACCCTCCCAAAGTACTGGGATTACAGGCGTGAGCCATCACGCCTGGCCCTGAAGTGTTTCTTTTTAAGCTTTCATTTACCTAGTTAACATTTTTTAATGTAAAATTACTTCTAATCAAATAACATGTGTGGTTTCTGTCTCTTAACTGGACCTTGATTGATATAGAAATTGGTTCTAGAAAAGACTTAGAAGTTGGGATTTGGGATTTGTTTGGTTTCGTCCTTGAGCTTGAATGAAGTGCTGAGCTCCCCACTAATGTGAAATAAATTCTGGTAATCCATGTCATGCAGAAGTATCATGATTCATTAAATTGTCACCTGCAGTTAATTGTGATGACATTCCTACCGAACCAAGTGCCTTAGGAGCATGTGCCTGCTGCATCTAACTGTTAGCAGTAGTAATGACTGTGAGGACTATGGTGTGGGATAGATTCTTGAGTTTAATAAAACACATACGGAAAGAATAACAAACTTGGGTCTTTACATTCTTTATAGTCTCATTAGAGTGCCAAAATGATTCTATAGCAGTCCTAAAAGAATCTCTCTTTTCTTGCAGCCACAGGGCTGATATTGTTAAAAATAAAAAAGGACTTAATTGGCCAGTTATAATTTTTACATCATCAGTTGAATTTACAACCTTGCTGGTCTTTCATGTGTAAGTTTAAAAAATGGAAAGAAAATGACCCTAAAACTTGGAATGAGTACACATTTCTTTGGGCTTAAATGGGATTAAAAATTTTGAATGTCAAGTCCTTTTGAGCCTCTTCTGACAGTGGGAGCAATGGCCAACAGATACTAATTCCTGGGCACTCACAACCCTGCAGTCTACCAGTTACACTGGGTGCTTATGTAGTGTCTTAGTCAGTTCAAGCTGTTTTAATGAAATATTATTCTTTGGGTAGCTTATAAAAAACAGAAATTCATTTCTCCCAGTTGAAGGCTGGGAAATCCAAGATCAAGATGCAGGCTGATTTGGTGTCTGGTGAGTGCCTGCTTTCTGGTTCATAGGTGGTGTCTTCTAGCTGTGTCCTCACATGATGGAAGGGGTAAGGGGTCTCTCTCAGGGCTCTTTTGTAAGGGTACCAATTCTATTCATGAAGCCTTCACCCTCATGACCAAATCACCTCCTAAAGGCCTCACCTCCTAAAACTATCACCTTAGAGGTTAAGATTTTGCGAACATTGTCAGATTCAAAATGTAGTCACTTCTGTCAAACCCTAGCAAAATGGAGCTAGGGAAGGCCATGCTAGTAGGGCTGTCACACACAATTTGCCTGATAACACAAACTATCACAAGACGTTTTTCCAAAACACAGTTTACTACGTGAGTCACACAAAGACAGCTGGCAGCACAAGGACAGCTAGCCGCTTACACAAGAACACATGCCTGACACACTGACTCACAAACCCAATTCTAAATGGAAAGGCCTAACTGAAACTCCAAGATTACAAGTCCTCCCTAAGGCCTACTGACATTCACATATCAGAACTCTCCAGCTCTTGTAAGATGCTGCCAGTACCAAAAAACTTTCTTTTAAAACAAGTTGCATAAATCTCCTCTTTCTCCAATAAAATCCTAACCTTTTGCTCTGTTCTCCATACATACTGGAGGCCATCCTGGTTTGTATATAGGTCCCAAATTACAATCCTACTTCTTGTATACTATTCCCAAATAAAACCTTTTTACTTAGAGATTCGTCTCTATTTTTACATGACAATTTCAATATATGAATTTGTTGGGGGGGACACACACATTTAGACTATAGAAGTGGATCAGGTGATAATTGGAGACCTAGCCCAACTTTGAAACACAGTGTGCTCAGTAGGTCTGCAAATCCACTGTGTGTTTTTGTCTCCAGCTCTTGAATGTGTTTTTGTCTCCAGCTCTTTTTTTTTTTTTTTTTTTTTTTTTTTTGAGACGGGGTCTCGCTGTTTGCCCAAGCTGGAGTGCAGTGGCCGGATCTCCGCTCACTGCAAACTCCGCCTCCCGGGTTCACGCCATTCTCCTGCCTCAGCCTCCCGAGTAGCTGGGACTACAGGCGCCCGCCACCTCGCCTGGCTTTTTGTATTTTTTAGTAGAGACAGGGTTTCACCGTGTTAGCCAGGATGGTCTCGATCTCCTGGCCTCGTGATCCGCCCGTCTCGGCCTCCCAAAGTGCTGGGATTACAGGCTTGAGCCACCGCGCCCGGCCTGTCTCCAGCTCTTTAATTGGAAGAGATATATGTTTAGGCATAATAGATATGCTTGGCAGCTGGTAAAATCCTTATAGTGTCTCTGTGATCAATGGAATAAGGACCATGATAGTAGAAAGAGGAAGCCTCTGGAGCTTTCCTTCCCTTTCAGGACAGTACAAAAAAAGATATACCACATATTTAGAGGAACTGCAGAGATTAGTGCCATCATCAAAGACTTGAAAGATGGATGAATGCTATCACATCTCCATTTAAATCATCTGTTTGTCCGATGCAGAAGGGAAATCTTATCAAATAACTGAATGTGATTATAAACTTAATCAGGAGGTGACTCCAATGTTAGTTGATGCTCCAGATGTAGTGCTTGTACTAGGGCGAAGCAACATGACATTTCCTGACACCTCGTGTGTAGCTATTAACATGGCAAATGTTTTGTCTCTATATTAATTTATAGGGTTCAACTAAAACAGTTTACCTCTTACATGTCAGGGCCAGCAGTGTAGCATCATTGGATTGACATCCAATCTTTTACTCTTTGCCACAGTATAGTTCACAGAGATCCTGATCATCTTAATATTCTCATACAAAATAAACTGGTTCAACACATTGATTAAATTATGTTGTTCTGATCCGATAAATGCAAAGTAGTAAGTATTTGGATGGCAAAATAAGACAGCTAGGATCTCAACTGTCAGGATTCATTACCTGATACAGTAAAGTATAATAGAGAAGCAGAATGTTGGGAGTTAAAGGGATAATGACGAGATTAGTTTCAGGCATGTTGAGCAGCATACCAGAGAGTTATCCAAGTGAAGATATTCAGGAGGCAGTCAGACACATTAATTTGGAGTTAAAGAGAACATAAGTAATGCAGATTTGGTAAGCATTGGCAAACAATAAATCATAATTGAAACTATGGAATGGAATGAGATTTAGTAAGAATACACAGAATAAAGAGAGAAGACCCAAGACTGAGAGGAATGTAAAACTTTAAAGCTCTGTGAGAAGAGGAGGAACCAGCAAAACAGGATGAGAAGGAGCAGCCAGAGTGCCAGGAGAGGTTTCAGAGAGTATGGGGCTCCAGAAGTCAAGGGAAGAGAGTGTAGCTAAAAGAAGGGGAAATATCAGCAATGTAAATGCTGTAGAGTGGTCAAGCAGGAGGACTAAGAGTGTCCATTGGGTTTAGTCCCATGGAGGTCATGGGTAACTTTGCAGTGAACAGCTTCAGTGTAGTGGAGAGGGTAAAACTAGTTTGGTGGGGGTTAAAGAGTGCTTGCAGGGTGATTATAGAGAGAGTCATGATTGACTATGACTTCAACACATTACTGCTCCTTTATCCTGCTTATGCTTCTTCATAGGGTTGATAAACACTAAACTTGGTCATTGAAGAAAGCATCGACATTGTCAGAACGTCTTGCAAAAGTAGGTCTTGTCCATCTGCCCCAAAGGAGGCAGGAGTGTCCAGTGGAGGAGCACAGATTAAATGCTAAACAGACCTAGGACCAAATGTGTACACAGTCACTTAGAGCTGTGGGATGCAGTGTATGTCCAATACTCCCTCTCAGGCCTTGTTTTCCTGTTTATATGTTGTTTCTCCACACCTGCTTCTCAGAGTGGTTAGGGTGAAATGAGATAATGAATTACAAGAGTAGCACATTGCCAGGCTCATCATCAGTGGTCAATAAGTTCATTCCTTGCAGCCCAATATAGAAAAGTACAAGACACTGCAGAGAAGCTCCATGCTCTCTGGTTCTCAGAATTTTTAGAGTATTGCTCAAATAGGAAACATGCATGACCTTTGCTCCTTGACTGTAAAGTAACCAGCTGTGCAACACAGCAGGTCACCGGGTATGATCTAGGCTGGCAGTGAAATAGGAAACTGGTGAATGCAGGTGGGTAACAAAAGAGGCCTATATACATTCCACTATGAGAGGAGCAAGTGGGTCCAGGGAAAGGGAGAAGTATGGGGAAAAGAAGTAATATAAGTTATGTTTTAAAAAACTGTGTACAGAATCAATATTCCCTTATGGATACCTAAAGGCAATGTTTTGATAAAAAGACATGATTTAATACAAAGAAGAGTCTTTGTTAGTAATTCTACCCAGTAAGATGTAAAATTTATCAACCCACAAAGTTGACCTTTCCAAATACCTAAGTGTACCTAAGTGAGAACATTTAATTCAGTCTTTCTTATCTTGAAGAACTTTTTTAGATATAATTCAATATTTATTCAGTTTCACCCAATGATGCATAAATACTCCATTTATAATTCTGTGATTAATATTACTGAGGTTAGGAAACAGATCTGAGGACATTTAATACCAAAAGTTACCCAAAAGTCTAAGTACCTATAACATGGGAAAGAGATAAAAATCCTCCTAGAGATGGCACCTATCTTATCTTTGTGGGTACCTAATGAGAATGCTTGACTCCACTAAACTCCACAACATTTTACTGAGGGTCCACAGCAACCAAATCATTACTGGGGTTGAGAAAATCCAACGCAGTTCGTGGCCTGTGATAGGTCTTAAATATTTGTTAATTGGCCGGGCGCAGTGGCTCAAGCCTGTAATCCCAGCACTTTGGGAGGCCGAGGCGGGCGGATCACGAGGTCAGGAGATCGAGACCATCCTGGCTAACACAGTGAAACCCCGTCTCAGTAAAGTACAAAAAAAAAACTAGCCGGGCGAGGTGGCGGGCGCCTGTAGTCCCAGCTACTCGGGAGGCTGAGGCAGGAGAATGGCGTGAACCCAGGAGGCGCAGCTTACAGTGAGCTGAGATCCGGCCACTGCACTCCAGCTTGGGCGACAGAGCGAGACTCCGTCTCAAAAAAAAAAAAAAATTTGTTAATCAATAAAGTAATTATGCTGAGAAATACAGTAGTTGCCTGGATCAGCACTCTTATTTTTATTTTGTGTAATCACAACTTATGATTTTGAAAATGTATACCTGGCATTTCATATTTCCACGGGGTAGAACTTAAAATATTATCTCACCTCTACCACTGTTCTCCATTGCTGCCCTCTTTATAAAAGAGGGTTTCATTTTTCATAGTGTTAACAGGAATAAAAAATGAGTATAAACTCTTTGGAAGTTGTTAATTTGGAATTTTCTCAATTCTATTAATTTTCTATTAAAAAGTAGTCTTAACTAACCAATTCTACTTCTAGAAATTTATACCCACACAAAGTTGAATGGACAAGGATTGTTTGTAAACTGAAAAATGGCAATAACTTAAATGTCTATAGGGTTACATGATGATGCATCCAACTAATGGAATACTCTGAAGCCTTTGAAAGGAATGATGTAGAGTTTAAGTGTTGCCACAGAGAGACCATCAAGGAATAGTAAGTGAAAAGAGAAAGATTGCATAATAATACTAGTGACAATAATTATAATAAACACTCATATCTACTATGTTCTAAGCACTTTACATTCATTAACTCATTTAATTCTCATCGTAACTCTATGAGGTGGGTACTATTGTCATCCTCATTTTACAGGTGAGGAAATAGAAGCACAGTGATGTCCAGTAATTTGCCCAAGGTCACAAAACTACTAAGTGGCAGTGGCAGTGTGTGGCTTGAGGATTAGTGTTCTTTTCTGGTTCTATTCCAGATAAGATTTTAAAATGTGTAAAATGTGTATATACGTATATATTTGCTTTTTATTATGAGAGGCATTGTTACTTCTATAATAATAATTTTTTCTACAAGGATGTTTCTTAAAATACTATGTTTTAGTTATTTTTCCTTTTGAAGTTAACAGTCAAGGAAGAAATTTAATCATTTTCCTTGTTTCCACTGATTCAATCAACTAAAATATCTAAACTGTGTTAGGCATCCTTGCCTGCCTCTGTCCTCAAGAAGCAACTGTCTAGTGGAAGAGAGTGATATGTAAACAAGTAATGCAAAGCCCCTTTGCTATGGTCTGTATGTGTCCTCCAAAATTCGTATGTTGAAACTGAATCACCAATGTGATATTATTAAGAGGCAGGGCCTTTAGGAGGTGACTAAGTTATGAGGGCTCTGCCTTTGTGAGTAGGGTTCATGCCTTAGGAAAGAGGCTTCACACAGTGTTTGTCCCTTTCTGACCTTCTGTCCCTTCTGCCATGTGAGGACATGGTGTTCTTCCCCTTCAGAGGATGCAGTGGTTAAGGTGGCACCTTGATCTTGGACTTCTCAGCCTCCAGAAGTGTGAGAAAACAAATTTCTATTTTTTATATGTTATCCAGACTCAGGTATATTGTTATAGCAGCAGGAGCAGATGGATATTCTATAAAGGGGGTCTATAAAGATGCGGTAGGAGAGGCGCAAAGGAGAGAGATCAATTATGTAGAGGGAAGCAGGGGGCAGTGTGAAGAAAGGCTGCCCAGAGAAGAGGTAATGTCCTGCCAAAATACGGAAGGAAATGTAAGAGTTTTTTCAGGAGCTGGGTGAGAGGAGGAAGAGAAAAAGCAGTCCAGATGGAGGGAATAATGAGAGTAAAGACACAGAAGCCTGAACCCAAGTTGCTGATGTATCTGCACCTTAGGGGAGGGAAATGTGAATAGTGCCTCTGGAGATGTGGGTAGGAACCACATTATCTAGCACCTTAGGCTACGTTAAGAACCTCATCCTGTGTGCCAGTTTTTTAAGAAACATTTGAAGAACATAGGTGTTCTCAAATAACTCAAAATATATAAACCAATTATACACATATAATTGAATATTATTCAGCCTTAAAAAGGGAGGACATTCTAACATATGCTACAACATGGCTGAACGTTGAAGACGCTATGTTAATGAAGTACGTTCATCACAAAAGGACAAATACATGATTCCACTCATATGAGGTACCTAGAGTGGTCAAATCCACAGAGACAGAAAGTAGAACACTCATTAAGAGCAGAGAGGCAAGGAAGTAGGGAAACAGGGAGTGATTGTTTAAAGGGGAAAAGTTTCACTTTGGGATGGTGAAAAAGTTCTAAAGATGGATTAGTGATGATGGTTGCAAAACGATGTGAATGCAGTTAATGCCATTCAATTGTATACTCGAAAAGGGTTAAAATGATAAATGTTATATCATATATATTTTGCCACAATTTATTTATTTATTTATTTAAGATGGTCTTGCGCTGTTGCCCAGGTTGGAGCGCAGTAGCATGATCATAGCTCACTGCAGCCTCGACTTCCTGGGCTCAAGCCATCCTCCCAGTTCAGCCTCCTGAGTAGCTGCGACCACAGGGGTGCACCACCACATCTGGCTAATTTTTTTATTTTCTTGTAGAGACAGGGTCTCACTATGTTTCCCAGGAAGGTCTCAAACTCCTGGGCTTAGGCATTCCACCTGCTTTGACCTCCCAAAGTGCTGGTATTACAGGTGTGAACCACTATACTTGGTTTACCAAACTGTAAAAATAAGAAGAAAAAAAAAGAAGAAATTTTAAAAGATACAGACCAAGCACTTAGAAAAATAATTCAAAGTTCTTCTTTCCTAATCTATTAAAGTTCAATATGTAATTTCTTTGCTTAAACTGATCATAATGATTTGCTTCTGTTATACAATAATGACTACCATTTACTGAAAACTAGCTCTTTGCTAGCTATACATCCACAGAGATCAGGTTCAGGGAGGTCATCTAATTGGTCCAAGACACACAATAAGGAGTGTGTGTGTGGATCGTCATTTCTAGGACTCCTACAATTGGAAATCAAGTCTTTTATGCTCCAAACACCTTGTGCTTTCACCAATCCCCAAGCTGCTTATCTTGCTACTTTTTGGGATATGTCAACATTTTTCTTAAAACAACAAACAAACAAAACTTCTTGAGCTGAAAAAAAAGCATTGTTTGGTGTTTTCTGGGTTCAGAAAGTGTAAGAAGCCAGAGGCACTGCAGAATGAAATTTTCCTTGAGTGTTTACTGTTGATCCACATCTCATACTTTTGAAGGGTTTTGGTCCCCTGCAAGAGAGACTAAAAGAGCATTCAAAATTAGTCTAGACGCAATGTACTGTAACTACTGGGCCGGCCACCTGTAACACAGGGGAGGAGGGTCTGCACTTATGTTGCGGCGGTTATCCGAAGAATACGGCCTTCCAGCTCCTTGGCCACCAGACTCCCCCAGCCCCAGGTACTCTTCCCGCGGGGAGACCCGGCGCGTGCTCGTGCGCAGGCGCAGGGCGACTGTCACCCAGCGTCTGTGGTTTGCCGCCCGGCGCTCGGGCGTTCCGATGTAGTTCCCCCGGGTTCTCTTTGTCCGCCCCAGGCAGGGGGGTCGCCGCCGCCCCTTCTCCAGGCTCTCTCTAACCCTTGCCCAGGCTAAGCCCGGCGCGGCCCTACCCTCTGACCCCGCGTTGCACAATGCTCGAGCAAAGTCTCCAGGGGTGTGAACCCCGGCGTCCCTGCCCCTGGGCGGGGACGAGCGGCGGCCAAGCGGGGAGTCGAGGCGGCGAGCGTGCAGCTGGCCTAGTCTGCGGTCTCCGACTCCTCGAGTCACCTGGGAACCGCCGCTGCAGGCCCCCACGCCGCTAGGCCCAGCAGCCAGGCCCACGCCGCTGCCGCAGCCATGGCGGAAGTTCATAGACGTCAGCATGCTCGGGTTAAAGGAGAAGCCCCCGCGAAATCCTCCACACTCCGAGATGAGGAGGAGCTGGGGATGGCGTCGGCCGAAACGCTGACCGTGTTTCTAAAGCTGCTGGCCGCCGGCTTTTACGGCGTGAGCTCCTTCCTGATCGTGGTGGTGAATAAGAGCGTGCTTACCAATTACAGGTAGGGCCGAGGCGGCGGCGGCGGCCGCGGAGGAGGAGCGGGCGGTGGCGGCGGCGGCGGCGGCGGGGCGCCGGCTGCCTGGACTTTGACTGCCAAAGTTAAAGCCGAACAAAGTTGGGCGGGAGCTGGGGAGGGCGGGCGGCTGACGCGCGCGGCCCAGGCGGCGGAGCTGCTTGGCGCGCGGGCCTGGGGCAGGGGTCCGCTCTCTGCGCGGAGCTCTGGCCGGCCCGGCACGTTTGGGGCTCGCCTGCCATGCCCTCGGTGCACCGCCCCGAAAACCCTGCCCTTCAGAGAGATGGAGCAAAGTGACTCTTTTGATGACTTTTGAGCCCTTATGCCTGTCGATCAGGGAGGAGCGAGGGAAGCCTCCCTCCTCCGCAGCCTGGACAGGGAGCCGAGGCTTCAGTGTCCCCTGCTCCCTGTGACAGCCTCTGGGGACGTGCGCATCCTCACCCTGGCGGACAGTTATTCCTTTGCTAACACTGGGACCTCGAGGCAGAAGTTGGTTTTTGTTTTTTTTAAAAGGTATGTGAAACTGTTGGAGAGATCTATATCTTCACTGCCTTGAGAAATCCTTTGCAGGCAGCGGGCTGAAATGGTAGACTTGGACAAGATGAGACAAGCGGCCGCCCGAGGCTACATCAGCGAGGTGGCCTGACAACCAACAGGCAGGGAGTTTTCTCCCAAGATTTTTGTTTGATTTAGGGGCGGACGTTGGTGTGGCTTGTATCGGAATGCCTTATTAACGTTGCCGATGTGCAAATTGAATTCACGGAGTTAAGTCGGGTTTGTTCTGACCTTGTTTTTCCTTTGCCCTTTTTTGTAGATTTCCCTCCTCACTATGTGTTGGACTTGGCCAGGTTAGTTGGAATCCTCACCATTACGTGATTTATGTTGTTAGAACTTCTGTGTGTGTCTTTATGTGTAGAACAGTGAATCTGTGTTCTCTGTTTACAGATGGTGGCCACAGTGGCAGTTCTCTGGGTGGGAAAGGCGCTCAGAGTAGTCAAGTTTCCTGACCTTGACAGAAATGTACCTCGAAAGGTAAAAGAAGAAAAGCAATACTTTATTTTGTGAAATGAAGTCACTATCAATATATTTTATCAGTGCCTTGCGTATTTAAAAACTGCGGCCTCGAAAATGCCCAGTCTAAGAGTGGTTATAATGAATGTAAAGAATAAATGTAGTAATATGTGTCAAAGAAGGCCTACAATCTCTTTAAACTTAAGAGAAAAAATAACCTAGGAATATTCTTTTGTTTTTAATTAATGCACACTTGTTGAGAGTACAACAGTTTTGCAGTTTCTGTATCCATCTAATCTAGCCCATGTATCCTGCATTCATTATTCTTTGGGTTTATTTTATATTCTTCTGTCTGCCTCTGCTTGACTCCAAATGACGATGAATTGCCTTTACTTTTTCTGCTGACTTTAGAGCCATGGGCTCTAATACACGATCATATTTTACAGCAAATGATGTTTCTGTCTCACATTGATCATATTCATATTTCTGTCTTTTCTCCCTGCCTTCCTCCCTTTCTTTCTGCCATAGTAATGTTGTTTATCCAAGCAGAAGTGTTGTTTGGGTGTTTGGGGGTCAAAATTGTTTATGAGAACTAATCTTATGTTTTAAGTAGAAAAAATTTTGATCATATAAACAAAATTGTTTCTGTTTGAAAGGACCTTGTTTTAGCTATCTTTATTATTGAGTTTTGTTATCCCTTTTTAAATTTTCTAGACGTTTCCACTACCTCTACTATATTTTGGGAACCAAATCACGGGACTGTTCAGCACAAAGAAACTGAAGTATGGATAACTTTATTTTACTAGTGAGGTTAATATAATGTATTCTTAAAATTGTACTTGAATGTCGAATATTTAACACATTGTTATTGATTCTGGAAAAAAATGAAAGGACCAGAAAGCTTCTATTACTACTAAATAATGAAGGTGGTGCCAAAGGTTTTAGTTGATGCTGTTTTCTTTGGAGAGAAAAGGAATTTTTTGTTTTTGTTTTTTTACCCCTCATTTTGATGTTAGAAGTCTTAAAATGTTATAAAATGCTATGATAGGAGATTTTTATTATTTTTCTAGAGCCACAATAGTGAAGATAATATACTAGGCTTTCGAGATTTCAGTTCTTTAATATAGTTCTTAAATATTTTAGACAACTTCCACACAGCAGTATTAGAGGGTAGGCACAAGAACTTTTGCAGTCTTTCTTTTAACGTGAAGTAAAGTAACATCAGATAGAACCCTGATAAAAATATTATTAATATCTTACCCATGGCATATAACTGTAGAGGCAACATACTTACTTTGAAAAGGAGGCAATAGCTCTCCTCTCCGTGGTAACACTATCTTTCCCTCTAACCTCCCGGTTTCTGGCTTCTGCTGTTATTGTAGTGTACATATTGGGTGTGTGTGGTATTAAAACGACACAAATAGAGAAACCATTTAACAGAAACCCAATGGCTTCACCACTACCACACAAGCTAAAACCCTGGCATAATAAAATAGAATGGAGAGATTTCTGAGGATCAGGGACAAGGTGTTTTTCATTTCTTCCTTTAAAACCCAAGAAACCTGACAGAATGACCAGGATGATATCTCTGAAGAGGGTGCCAAGGAAGTCACATTTATCATGGTTGGGACATTCTTTTGCATTTCATTACCCACTGGGAAAGAAATGCAGGCCTTCTGCAAAGTGCTGCTTGTATAGAGTTTGCTTTTTTTCATCCATCTCATCCAACCATTCATTCACACCTATCTTTGATTGCCAGCTAAGTATAATTCACTTTGGAGTGAGATAAGATATATTCAGAAATAACTATATTGCAAGAGGCTGTATGTTTGATTAGTACAAGCAAAATGCTCTGGGAATTTAGATGAAGACAAAATTACATCCACAAAAGGACAGTCAAGACATTTCATGGAATAAGATTTTCATAGATGGTTTTTGGGTGGTCTAGTGGGTGGGAAGGGAGGTCAGACTAGTGAAAAAATGAGAAGGAAGCCTTTTCTATGAAAACTAACATGTTTACAGCTTAGGGTATTTGCATAATTAGCAGAATAAAGTTTTGTAGTTAATGTTTCTCACTTCTAGTAGTTTTTTTAAAAGCAACTCTTTTAGGCTTTCAAGTAGGAATTTTTTTAGAGAAAAGCAAGGGGTTAACCATAAATTAATCAGTATGGAATTTACATAATGGAAGAATAGCATTATTTTAACTACCAGTTTGGATAATCTTAGTTTAAAAAAAAATGTTAAATTGTATTTTACCTAATTATCTTTTTTTTTCAGCTTGCCAATGTTTACAGTTCTGAGAAGGTTCTCCATCCTGTTTACAATGTTTGCTGAAGGAGTTTTACTCAAGTGAGCTAAGTTTCTAATGTATCTGTTCTTTAAATCACGCTGAAAAGGTGCCCAGCATATGTGAGATATTAAATTATTTGTCTTGTTCCTACCTTACCTTTTGAGAAGCTGAAGAAACCCTCTCTCTTGGCTGCTGGAATTGATAGTTTGTGGGAGTGGTAGTTGGGAAGGTCATGAATTGGAGTTGAAAATCTATCTGAACATGAGATTTACTTTCTAGAATTTCTGTGCTACTGCCACTGGGAGAAGCTGGATCAGAAGCATAGGTATAGGTTTTAAATAGCATTCATATCTTAGCTCCTTTTACTACAAATGAATGTGACAGTTTTCTATTAAAGAAATTCTGCTTTACAAAAATTCAAACTCACTAATAACAATTGGTGAAGTTTTTTAAAATGGGTGTAATAACTTATATAACAATGAATTTTTGCTTCATCAAAGGGGTTCTTTTAAATACCCAGTTTCTTAGAAATGTTTACAATATAATTGTTTATAGCTTTTGAGAAAGCATATCACACTTTTTGCTTCTGTTGTAAAATGAGTGTGTGAATAAAGTCATGTGTGTATTTAAAAATTTTTTATTTTGTAGGAAGACTTTTTCTTGGGGTATTAAAATGACTGTATTTGCAATGATTATTGGAGCCTTTGTAGCTGCCAGGTAAGATGTGGGCCTATGAATAGCACATTATAAAATATCAATAATTATTGATAATAAATGATTAGTTATCAATAACAATTTTTTATAGCCTATATAAGAATTATATCTTTGAAAAGCGTATCAGTCTCTTGAAAAGGTTAAGTCTTTTTGGGTGTATTAAGATAAAGGTTGACAAAAATAAGATTCTTGGGATTGTTAAAAGTTAAATTGATGTAATTTAGAATTTGTTGCTGTCGTTTTGCTGAGCACATAGCATGTGCCACACAATATGTTTGACATTTTACACATCTTATTATGTATTCTTCACAACACCTCAGAGAGGTATGGGTATAATTTTCCTATTTTATAGTTGAAGAAACTAAAAAGTTCAGTAACTTGCTTAAGGTCACAGAGCTAATGGCAGAACTGAAATTTGAATCTGTGGCTTTCTTCAGAGCCTGTGTGTTTTTATAAACCATGTGGCATTTCTTAATTTTGCATGCTGCTAAAATTTTGCATGCTGCTAAAATTTTGTATGCTGCTAAAGAAAAGCATGTCTCCTCTTCTGTGAGGTGAGGAAGATGACTATGAAACATTTGCTTGCCTTTTCGAATAATGAATAATAACATTGCTTTAATTGGCCTCACATAAGCTATATTACAAATGCCATAACTTAGATATTCTATTAGGTTATTAAAGCTTTTTCCATTTTTCTTAAGTTTTAGTTTTAAAATACATTAGGAAAATGTATACCCACAGACCGAGAAAATTGTAATGATTGCTAGAAGTCTTCTACAACATTTTAATCAGCCCAGGCCGTGCATGTATGTATTTGCTAATGCCACACATTCTGCCAGATGTATGTTTTCCATCAAAGAGTTCCAGTGTAGTTCTTGGTTTGACTCATTTACCTTCATCACATTTCCGTAGTATAGGTGGAAGAAAATATTATCAGTCTAGTCCTATTTTACAAGTTCAATCTCCAAGTAAAATTTCATTCTAAAAAAAAGAGGGTGACATAATTGGTTACTGGAAATTGGCTATATAGCTAACTGCTTTTCCTTCTATGTCATATTCCCTCCTTGGAGAAAAAGTCTATACTAGCCTCCTACCTTTATTTTTGGAGATGTCCTGCTGGTCTTTGAAACATTTCCTTGAAGCTGATGGGATCCAAAATTGTACCAAACAACAGGGGTTCCTCGGGGCTTTCTTGGGTCTACAAAAAACTTCTGAAAGGGATTACTGTCTGGATCAGCCTTATCTAGTTAGACCCTTTAACTTGGAAAAAGATTGATAGGAAGGGAACTCAGACCTCTGAAGTCAGTTAGAAGATTGTTAGACTGCTTGGGGTAGGGAGTGTGCATTAAGTTAGGCCTGCCTGAAATGCAGTGGCATAGAACTCATTAGAAGTCTTGGTTCCTATGCAGTATCTCTGCAAAATCATAGTTTGTGGAGCCACTATTTTAGCGAGGGTGCTGAAGTATGCTGAAGGCATACCTTTCTGAGATTTTCATTTATTCTGTTTAATTTACTAAATTCTTATCTGGTGCCTGGTACTCTAAGTTCCAGAAATTTTTGGTTTCCCTAAACCCCCAAGTTATACTTCACAGGTTCATTGAGCAATTATTTAAGTATTTGAGTTCCTGCTGTGTGGTTAGACATTGTTCTAGCTTGATCTCAGAGCTAACCATGATCCACACTTCAGAAATTCCACCCAGGGGCCCACCTACCTATGCAAGATTGTCCTGCCTTTTGTGTGGACCTTCAGAAAATGACTTGTTAACGGCCTGTACTTTTGGTTTTCTTGTCTATGAAATGGAGCTCTACCTGCTTCTGCCTGCTTCACAGATGTACTTAATGGTAATTTGGTGCTTGTCATCTGGCTTTGAATGCAGAGCAGTGTGCTATTAAATGACATGATTGATTGTTGCTAACTATGTGTTTAAATGTTTGTGCCTCTTATTTTTGAGGAATCCCTTATTGAGGAGAAATTGCAAACTGTGACCAGAAATCAAGAAATACCAGTAGCTGATAAAATGCCTAATACTCACTTCCCTAGATGAGAATATGTTCTTGTAAATGTTTTAGCTCATGTCTATTTAAAATTCAATGCATGTTCTTTAAAGGAAGTTGTTCTTAAAGTGTTGCTTATGTTTTGCAGCTCTGACTTGGCATTTGATCTGGAAGGATATGTTTTTATTCTGATAAATGATGTCCTGACAGCAGCAAATGGTGCATACGTAAAACAAAAATTAGATTCAAAAGTAAGTAGCAATCTAAAGCTTCTTTAACAGATGTGTACTGATGTTGGGAATGTCAGTTCATCGGAGAAAAAGTGTACTTTTCTCCTGGTAAGAAAGTACTTACCAGGGATGAGAAAGACATAGTGGCTCTGTGAGGGTAAACTTCCTATACTTTGGTGTTCATAGAAGAAACTTTATTTTTTAATTAATTAGCAATTAGCTGTTAGTCCAGGCTTTTCTGGGATTGTGTGAATTTTGACTTCGTGTGGGGTAGGAAAAGTAAAGCTGTTCACTGAAGTGTCTTTAAATGTTCATGGCTGTATTCTAGAGGACTTTCCAGGGATCTGGGAGGCAGAAAGAGAACTACCTAGAAACCTTTGGGCAGACTTGAAGGGAAATGAGTGTTGGAAGGGGCTGTAAAACAAAAATGGCCTTTATGTATTTGCCCTATAAATAATGGGAAATTTTAGGGAGCATTAGTATCTCTGTCTCTCTCAGGGGCAACACTGTGTTTCCTGGCCTTGGGTTTACCAGATATTGTTTGTTGTTTACTATATACTTTAAATATCTTATTTTTAGATCAAGCCAGATTCTTAGAAAGCTGAGTATTTGAATCATATTGCTTTTGCAACATTATGTTATGAGATTACATTACTGTAAGAAACAACTAAATGGACCTCAACTTTATATATCCTAGGGTTGCTAATTGAAGGAATTGTCCTTGATATCATAATGTGTCCTATATGAGGACCCATATGAGATGCTTATCTTAGATGTCACCATAGTTTTTCCTGAGCAGCTGGTACATTTTTATCTTATAATTACTTCTTGTAACTGACCATGACTTTATCTTATTTTCCTATCCATGTTTTCTCTTTAGTCAGATGGACTTTAACGGCTTAGTTTTTAGTCTTTTCTATTATATGTACAGTATTTCTGAAACTACTTAAGCTCCTTTTTGGGAGCTTATGCATTTTCTTTAAATATGCATGTCTTGGCCTCCATTTATTTGCTTTGATGAATCTATATGATGGTTGCATTTTAATGGAAGCTACTAGTAAGAATTTTTATCTTTTTGAAATAGCTGGAGAAAAGGTAGCAGTTAGTAATTGGTCTTACTCTTTTCTTCAGCCCGTTTGCTACTTTGGAAAATAGATAATATTAATGGCATTTTATTTGTCCAGTAGCTTCAGTTGTCTAAAACAGCACTGTTCAATAGAATTTTCTGTGACATTGGAAATTTATATTTCTGTGTTCCATTAACTGGTCATTAGCCATGCATGGCCCTTGAACACTTGAAAATAACTGAGAAATTGAAATCAGTAGTTTTATGTGATTGTAATTAAACTGAAATAGCTACTTGTGGCTAGTGGCTACCATATTAGTACAATCTATAGTACATCCTAGAACCTAGAAAAAAAATCAAGAACGTTTCTGAGTGTTTTATTCCTAGGAGAGCCCTTCAGTTTCTCACTTAGAAATGACTATGACTTATTTGTACTAGAACTTTTAAGTTCATTGATTACTTCTCCTAGCTCATATCTTACAAGCAACAAACTAGAAGGTAGAATTCTATTTAGAGGCAGAGAGGTTTACCAGCAGTATAAAAGGTCAGCCAACAAGAGAAACAGTCGGATTATAAAAGACAGAAATACTGAAGAAGAAAAAAAGATGTAGGGTCTATTAAACAGCCGTAAGGGCAACACTGAATAAGAACATACTACATAAACATAATAATACAGATTTTTGATGCATAACAATGTATCATAAGACATAATAATACATGTTTATGATGATGCCCTAAATCTAGTTTTAGTCAGTGTACTTTATTTAAGAAGGCAGGGAGGGCCGGGCGCGGTGGGTCAAGCCTGTAATCCCAGCACTTTGGGAGGCCGAGACAGGCGGATCACGAGGTCAGGAGATCGAGACCATCCTGGCTAACACGGTGAAACCCCGTCTCTACTAAAAAATACAAAAAAAAGCTAGCCGGGCGAGGTGGCGGGCGCCTGTAGTCCCAGCTACTCGGGAGGCTGAGGCAGGAGAATGGCGTGAACCTGGGAGGCGGAGTTTGCAGTGAGCGGAGATCCGGCCACTGCACTCCAGCCCGGGCGACAGAGCAAGACTCCGTCTCAAAAAAAAAAAAAAAAAAAAGAAGGCAGGGAGAAAGACATTCAAAACAGTTAAAATGCATAAAGAAAAACAGAAGTTTTGGCATTTAGGTTTTTGCTGTTTGTCAGTTACTGGATGGTGTGTATCTGTGTGTATGTGTGTCTCCATGCACATCCTGTACTTCCTGGATAACACTCATGCCTCTGGCTGACTGGGCACCCTTCTTAAAGGTTGTTCCAGTATGACTTTCTTTTTGCTGCTGTACACATGAGGCACACCTTTACACTGATACTTGTGGTGACCATAAGCAGTCAGTTACTTGGTTTATCCTAGAGGCAGTAAGGCAGTACGGCCATGCTGAGGTGCTTTTTTAAACATCAGGAGTTTTCTTGTTTTGTTTTGTTTTTAGAAGTAAAGAAACAAAGGAATGGCTACTCCATAGGCAGGGCAGCCAATCAGGAGTTTTGTTACTGATAATATCAGGACTGCTTACAATCATAGTCCATTGAGTATTAGTCATATGGCATAAAGATTTTGTGCTGCATTTTAGACCTGAATGTAGCTATCGAATATAAAACTTAACTTTATACTACTACATAAAATAATGCATGTTTATGATAGAAGTAGTAGAAAATGTGGATAAGCAAAAGAAAGAAAACATAAATCTCCCTTAATACTATCATCGAGTGAGAAGCACTGTTTTGGTGGATATCTTTTATTTTGTGTGTATGTGTGTGCCCATTTATCTGTATGTTAAAATTTTAAGCAAAGGAGGGATGATATATTTTCTAACTTGTATTTTTCACTTAGTACCATTTCTTAAACACCTTTCTATGTCAGTTAGCATCAGTAAACATTTTTAGTGGCTGTGTAATGTTTTATTGTACAGCTGTGTTATAGTCTAGTCGTCTAATCAGCTAGTTTTCCTTTTTTTTTTTTTTTGTTTTTTTGAGATGGAGTCTCACTCTGTTGCCCAGCCTGGAGCACAGTGGCACGGTCTCAGCTCAGTGCAACCTCTGTCTCCTGGGTTCAAGTGATTCTTGTGCCTCAGCCTCTTGAATAGCTGGGATTACAGGTGTCTACCACCAGACCAGTCTTAAGTTTTGTATTTTTAGTAGAGACGGGGTTTCTCTATGTTGGCCAGGCTGGTCTCAAATTCCTGACCTCAGGTGATCGTCTGTCTCGGCCTCCCCAAATGCTGGGATGTCAGGCATGAGCCACTGCACCCAGCCTAATCAGCTAGTTTTCTATTGTTGGGTATTTATTTCCAATTTTTCAGTGTTGCTTTTGAGAAGGCAGTTCAACTTTTCTCATCAGTCAGTAATCTTTCAATCACAGGAGTTAGGGAAGTGCTATGCCCCCATCCTTACCACTCCCTCACTGTCCCCTCTTCCCACCTCTCAAACCCGGATCCGCATTTTCAGGAGACAGCTTCATGCTAAATGTCCCATAAGTGTGTGAATCAAAGGTGGACTCAAGAGTTCTTATAGGCTCCCTGTGTTTGAAGATGTGTGTTGTCCTTTGTTGCTCCCTAGTAGTTAAGAACCCAGTGAGTCATACTGTGTTCTGGGAGTTGTAGTTATAGTAATCTTAGTCTTCATTGTACTTCATGTGCACATTTTCGGAAATACTTCATTGAGAAGTGCTGTCCGTTGATACTGGTCTAGGCCTGAGTCTGTGTGTCTGAATCTGGCCATCTTTTTTTGTTTGCTTGCTTTGTGCTTTTTGTTTGTTTTGTTTTTGAGCCAGGGTCTTGCTCTGTTGCACAAGCTGGAATGCAGTGGCATAATCAGAGCTCACTGCAGCCTCCCTCGGATTCCTGGGTTCAAGGAATCCTCCCACCTCAGTCTCCTGAGTAGCTGGGACTACAGGTGCGTACCACCATTCCTGGCTAATTTTTTTTTTTTTTAATTTAAGATAGGTTTTTGCTCTGTTACCCAGGCTGGAGTGTAGTGGTACGATCTCAATCTTGGCTCACTGCAGCCTTGAACTCCCAGGCTTAAGTAATCCACCCACATCAGCCTCCTCAGTAGCTGGGATTTAACAGGCATGTGCCACCATGCTCGGCTAGGTTTTTTTGGTTTTTTTGAGATGGAATCTCACTCTGTCATCCAGGCTGAAGTGCAGTGGCGCGATCTTGGCTCACTGCACCTCCACCTCACAGGTTCAAGTGATTCTCCTGCCTCAGCCTCCCTAGTAGCTGGGACTACAGGCACCCGCCATCATGCCCGGCTAATTTTTATATTTTTGTAGAGATTGTTTCACTATGTTTGCCAGGCTGGCCTTGAACTCCTGACCTCAAGTGATCTCCCTGCCTCAGTCTCCCAAAGTGCTGGGATTACAGGCGTGAGCCACTGCGCCTGGCCGTTTTTGTATTTTTTGTAGAGACAGTGTTTCACCATGTTTTCCATGTTGGTCTTGAACTCCTGGGCTCAAGCAATCTATCCGCCTAAGCCTCCCAAAGTGCTGAGTGTACAGGTGTGAGCCACCATATCCAGCCTCATCCATCTTTCTTAAATGACACTGTGCTAGGCTTCTGAAAAGCCCAAGACATACTCAGTGGCTCTTGATTCAGTTCCGGAAAGAGAATGGATTCAGAGGGATGTTTCGATATTGGTGTTTGTGTGTCTGTGTGTGTGTGTGTGTGTGTGTGTGTTCAAAATAACCTCTTTTCTCCTAGCTATTTTGAGGCAGTCAGTTGTCATTTTTATTTCTCTGATCTTAAGCACTTGAGGAATTTATTTCAAGTAAGTATAAAATTTTGTAAGATGCTTTTTTTGGTCTTGAAAGTTTAGTTTATTTCTTAATGTTTGCAAAACTTCTAACTTAATTCATTTGCTGTTTATGTTGTAGGGGAGGGTGTGTGTGTTTGTGTATGTATGTGTAGTTTGAGTGGTATTTTGTACAGTGTTGTATCTGCTAGAACCAAATGCAGATGAAACACCTAATTATTTACTGTCCTAGGAGCTGGGAAAATATGGACTGCTCTATTACAATGCACTGTTCATGATTCTGCCCACCCTGGCCATTGCGTATTTCACAGGAGATGCACAAAAGGTAGGACTTTCTAATTATGGTTTAATGGTTTACGTTGATGAACTGCATTATTATTTATGATGAAAAGATAGACTTTGTTGTTCAAAAGAAATATACTTATTAAGTGACCGAAAACTGAGCATTTACTCTTTAAATTGGTGATGTCATGCTAACCTCTTTTCTTGGCGTAAACATTGGATAGTGCTAAGATGACTCAAAATAGCTCTGCTGTCAACATAAAAATAGTGCTTGCCAGCTAGTGTCCTTTTCTTACATGCCAGAAGGATAGAGAAAGGGAATTTTTACATTTCTGCTAAACTGTAAAATAGGAATAGTAGTAAACTATCCTTGAGAAACAAAAATCTTGAAATAGTAAAATTCTCCAAATCCTAAACAAAATGCTAGGCATTGCTAGAGGTTTTCAGTTTTAGTGTACAATTGTCATCCTGGTTTAACTCCCAACTTGTTTTTTTTTTTCCTTCAGGAGATATTTAGCATTGTTTGGCAACTTAACCATATAAAAAACAACTAATATAGTAGTGTACCAATTTTCTGCAAATGTGTAGCTAAATAAATACAGAATAGAGTAGTAAAATAAATCTGGAGAAGAATTTTTCTCTAAAACAAGCCCATATAGGAGACAAATTGATAACATATTGTTAGAATTCACAACATTCTGCAAACTAAATGGAAATTCAGAATTATGGCAAGGATTCTGTACCAAGATTCCTTCTAATGATTCCTCTGGCTAGTAACTTCTTCAGAATAAGTATGTTGGTCATTTACTCTAAAGACAGTGATGATTTTTACAAATTTGTGGGAGCTAAAATAAAAGAGATTTTTAAAAGCAGTTGGACTATTAAATTGTTCTTGAACCAAAGGCAGGAGACTGACAGCTTATGAAGCTGTTCCCCTCCGCCCCCGCCGTCATACCTCTTTCTTTTAAAGAACTGGTACAGGTCATCTTGAATATATGTGTAAATGTTTTAATGAACTGTGACCTACCTGCCAGCAGGCCTAAAAATGACACCAAAGTAGGAAACAGTTATTTCTCTAATAAAGAGTACTGAGTGAGTATTTTGTGGCTGTGAAAAAAAGTGGTACAAGAAACTAACATTTATTGAATCCCTATTATGTGTTAGTCACTTTATATATTTAATATAATGTAGTTTTTATAACAGTCAAGAAAATTTTAATTATACCTATCTTACTAATGTGGAAGGAGAGGTTCAGAGAGACTAAGAAACTTGTCCAGTGTCATACTATTGGGAAATAGTGGAGTCAAGATTGGAGCAGACTAGTGACTAATAGAAGCACCCCTCACTCTCCAGATTTGGGACGAGAATATGGTGTGATATATGGTTCTAAATCTTGAGGCCAATCTGAGAAAGCTGGAAGAATTAGTTTGCTTAGGGAACGTATAAAGTTTCTTTTAGCAGACATTGAACCAAATGGACCAAGAGAGCAATTTGTATGGCCCTTTGGAGGGAGAGTAATCTAGGTCAAGGAAGAGCAGGTTCCAAGTCCTGAAGTGAGAGTGCTTAGCATTTTTTAAATGGGCAAATACAGGAAAAGTCAAAGTGGGCCTTGAAAAATGTGGAGGAAGAGAAACAAAAGGTACATTCCAGGTAGAACTAACAGCATGAGCACAGGCACAACTGCAAAGACCAGACTCTTCAAATTAGAAGGTAGAAGTCAAAGACCTTGGAAACATTAGCAGAGACCTTAGAGAATGTCTGGTTTGAGCCTCTTATTTCATAGATGGGGAAACTGGACCCCAGAAAGGACTAGAACCTAGATTGTTTAATTCTAAGCAAGTGCTATTACTATTCCCACCATACCACACCCTGATTCATTCTAAATTAGGACCAGTGCTAGACACAAGAATTTGACATTTACTTTGCAGGTAGTGACAAGTCCTTAAAAGTTTGTGACAAAGGGCTGGGTGTGGTGGCTCCCACCTATAATCCTAGCCCTTGGGGAGGTGGGCAGATTGCTTGAGCCCAGGAGTTCAAGACCAACCTGGGCAACATGGCAAAACCTCATCTCTACAAAAAGTTCCAAAGAAATTAGCATGCCTGGTCGGGCGTGTCTGTAGTCCCAGCTACTGGGGAGGCTGAGGTGGGAGGATCACTTGAGCCCAGGAGGTCGAGGCTGCAGTGAGACATGATTGTGCCACTGCACTCCAGCCTGGGTGACAAAGCAAGGCCATGTCTCCAAAAAAAAAAAAATTGTGATGTAAGTGGTACAGTGGGGAGAATTTAGAACTCTCGGAATGCAGAAAACTAGCTACCTCCAGTTCCATGCCTGACCACCATCTGACTTTGGATAAGTCCCTTCTGCTCTCCCATTTAGCTTTATCATGTGTAAAATGAGTCTCTAGGTACAGCCGTTTCTGGGGTTGAGACAGAGTTTCTGAGGAGTAAAAGCCATGGCATTGTGGAAACAGACAGCTATTCTCACAGCTGGCATGAGCCTAGTACTCCCCGATAATCAGTGCTGATAAACTGCTCTCATTTGTTGGACTGCAGACTTTCCTGACCAACTTTGAATGGGGGCCACTTTGAATGGAAACTTTCTATGTATTGAATGAAAAGATTTCCAAGATGAATGGTTAAATGAAAAAGCACAGTGCAAAATGGTGCATATGGTATCCTACCTTTTGGGTGAAATAAAAGGAAAATAAGAATACCTGCCCCCCCCCACACAATTTTTTCATTTATTTAAATAAAGAAACTCTGGAAAATATACATGGAACTGATAAATAATTTTGTGCATATTGTAGTAACAGGGTAAGTGGAACAGGAATGGGAGGGAGACTTCTCAAACTATTCATCTTTCTATATTTTTTTGATTATAGGACCATGTAAATGTGTTTAAAAACTATATCAAAGGAACAATAAGGAAAAGATAGTTTTTCTATAAATGACTACTATCCTGTGATTAACCCTAAATTTGAAAATAACTGGGGACATGGAACAAGTCAGTTTGTTATTATCTGAAGTTGCAGACTGTTGACCCACATTGCAAATTGAAGCAAAATTGATGCAAATTATTCTGAAAGTCTCACTGTTAAATTTAGTAGGCAGAATTTAACTTTGTTAGGACAAGAATCCAACAAAGGGGCTCTGAAAGGTCAGCTCCCCAGAGAGGCAGGAGTTGGATACAGCAGTTGATGGGTTGATACAGCCTTTAAGCAAGAATTGGAGGCCAAGGATGAAAAAAATGAAATTATAATACCATAAAAATTTAAAGGAAAGTTCCAGTTGAAAAACTCATCCCAGTGAGCACATAATGCAAGGTCTTACAAAGCATTTTGAGAAACCTAACTTGTGTGTGTGTGTGTGTGTGTGTGTGTGTGTGTGTATGTATGTATATGTATGTATATACATATTTAAAGTTTATTCAAGGTTCTCAAAGTTCTGGGTTTACCAGAAACCAAGGAACAAATAAATATATTCAGCACTTAGTTTTAAAAACATGTATCTTCTAACTTTAAAACATTTTTTTAAACTATGCCTCATGCAAAAACGAGCTTACTGTTAATAAAAGATACCTAGTTAACATAGATAAAGGCAGAGTAGACATCACTTGACCAATGACTTTCCAAAGCATCAGTACAGATTGTGTTTAAACTTACTAATTGCTTCCTTCAGATGGGAATTTTTTTAGTACAAAGCCAGTGATTCAGTCACAGGAGTTGGAGCTTGACTTTCTGGCAGCACACCCCGCTAGGTGTTCTCACATAGGGATGGAAGAACAGACCCCTTGCTGTAGATCTCACAAGGCTAGTTCTGTGGTATGCTGTATAATGTCTCCATTATATCACTGGCTAAATTACATGGTTTAGGTGAGTTACAGGAAAAGTTGCTGCACAAATTGTCTGCCTGGAGGTGTCTCATACTAAGCATTGCTGACTAAATAGTGAAGTAATTTTAGGCTGTGGAGTTAGCCTGTTTAGAGTTATTCATCTTTTCTGGATTGCTCTGTGGAGCATACAGATTGATTTTCAGACTCTGAATTATTCTCACCACATACAGACAGATTTCTTCTGTTTTCTGGGCCTTGGTGTTTCCATATGTAAAACAGGTGGGTTGGATCAATTATTCTTTAGTTATGAATGAGTCGATCTTTCTCTTTGCCTGTATATTATTTGACTGATACTGTTCTGTTTTTAACCATTCTTATCTCTGAGATACCTCTTTTTAAATAAGAGCATGTGACCTACTTGGCAAGCTGGAATATGTAGTTTTGACATGATATGTAGGTTTTATTTTATATAGGTGGCACCACTGACACTATCTTCTTTCTGCCTTAGCAAGTTTCCTAACAGTTTACTTTCAGATAAGGATTCAATTTTTTTCTCAGTAATTTTTCAGGGAAAGAATTTTCAGAATAGAATAACATTTATTAATCTTTTTTCTTTACCATGACGTGCAAACTCAGTGGTTTATTTTTAGACTTAATAGTAAACAGAGGTATATTAAAACACTAAGAAAATATCTGTCACACTTTGGATTTTAGTTCAGATTTCAAATGAGTTGATGACTCTGCTTAGCAAATTTCCGGGAAGTGGGGATTGGTTGCCTATGTTCCTGAATGACAAATGGGTTAATGAAGAAATTAAGATGGAAATTAAAAAATTTCTTGAAACAAATGATAATGGAAAACTGAAACTTATGGTATACAGCAAAAACAGTACTAAGAGGATAAGTTTACAGCTGTAAATGCCTACATCAAAAAAAAAAAAAAAAAAAGGAAAAGAAAAGAAACACTTCAAATACACAACCTAATGATACATCTTAAAGAACTAGAAAAGCAAGTTCTTTTGGGTTCCACACCCAAAAAGATTTTTTGGTTTTCTGAAAAGAAAAAATTGACAAACCTTTAGCCAGACTAAGAAAAAAAGAGAGACGACCCAAATAAATAATATCAGAGCTAAAAAAGGAGACGTTACAATGGATACCACAGAAATTCAAAAGATCATTATTGGCTACTACGAGCAACTATATGCCAATAGATTGGAAAAGCTGAAACAAATGGATAAATTGCTGGACACATACAACCTACAAAGATTGAATCATGTGGAAATCCAAAACCTGAACAGACCAGTAACAAGGAATGCGATCAAAGCTGTGATAAAAAGTCTCCAAGCAAAGGAAAGCCTGGATATGGCTTCACTGCTGAATTCTACGAAACATTTAAAGAAGAACAAATGCCAATCTTACTGAAACTATTCCAAAAAATAGAGGAGGAGGGCATACTTCCAGAGTCATTCTGCAAGGCCAGTATTACCTTGATACCAAAGTCAGACAAAGATGCGTTAAACACGGACACACACATACAACACAGAACTGTAGGCCAGTATCACTGATGAATAGTAATGGAGAAATCCTCAACAAAAATACTAGCAAACCCAATTCAACAACGTATTAAAAAGATCATTCATCATGACCAAGTGGGATTTATCCCAGGGATGCAAGGATGGTTCAGGATATACAAATCAATGAATGTAATACATCATATCAACAGAATGAAGGACAAAAACCAAATGGTCATTTCAGTTGATTGATGTGTGGAAAAAACATTTTTTTTTTTTTTTTTTTTTTTGAGACAGAGTCCTTGCTGTGTCGCCGCAGGCTGGAGTGCAGTGGCCGTCTCAGCTCACTGCAAGCTCCGCCTCCCAGGTTCACGGCTATTCTCCTGCCTCAGCCCTCCGGATAGCTGGGATACAGGCGCCCGCCACATCGAGCCCGGCTATTTTTTGTATTTTTAGTAGAGACGGGGTTTTCCACATGTGTTAGCCAGGATGGTCTCGATCTCCTGACCTCGGTGATCCACCCGTCCTCGGCCTCCAAAGTTGCGGGATTGACAGGCTTTGAGCCACCGCGCCCAGCGGAAAAAACATTTGATAAAATTCAAAATCCCTTCATGATAAAAATCCTAAAAAAACTGGGTATAGAAGGAACATACCTCAATGTAATTAAAAACAATATATGACAGATGAATGGGTAGTATCATACTGAATAGGGAAAAATGGAAAGCCTTTTTTCTAAGATCAGAACACAACAAGGATGCCCACTTTCACCACTGTTACCCAACGTAATATTGGAAGTCCTAGCTAAGTCAATCAGACAAGAGAAAGAAAGGGCATCCTTTCTTTCCTGGCAAACCAGGAGGCAGATTATCCTGGTTTGCAGATGATAGGATCATGTACTTAGAAAAACCTAAAGACTCCATCAGAAAACTATTAGAACTGATAAACAAATTCACTAAAATTGCAGGATAAAAAATCAACATACAAAAATCAGTGGCATTTGCATATGGCAATAGCAAACAATCTGAAAAGGAAATCAAGAAAGTAATTCCATTTATAATAGCTACAAATGAAATAAAATACTTTAACTTAAAATTAACCAAAGAAGTGAAAAGTCTCTACAGTGAAAACTGTAAAACACTGATGCAAGAAATTGAAGAGGACACAAGAAAATGGAAAGCTATTCCATGTTCATGGATTGGAAAAATCAATATTGTTAAAATGTTCATACTACTTGAAGCAATCTACAGATTTAATGCAACCCCTGTCAAAATACCAGTGAAATTCTTCACAGAAATAGAAAAAACGATCCTAAAATTTATGCGGAACCACAAAAGACCCAGAATAGCCAAAGCTATCCCAAGCAAAGAGAACAAAACTGGAGGAATCACATTACCTGACTTCAAATTATACTACAGAGCTATAGTAACCAAAACAGCATGGTACTGTTATAAAAATAGACACATAGATCAGTGGAGTCTATGTGTCTGAATAGAACACAGAACTAAATCCATACATCTACAGTAAACTAATTTTTGACAGTGGTGCCAAGAACATACACTCAGGAAAGGACATTGTCTTCAATGTATGGTTCAGGGAAAACCGGGTGTACATATGCAAAAGAATGAAGCTAGATCCCTATCTTCTGCCTTGGACAAAAATCAAATCAAAATGGATTAAAGACTTATCTAAAACTTCAAAGTATGAAACTAGTAGAAGAAAATATTGGGGAAACTCTCCCGGACATTGGACTGGACAAGGATTTCTTAGTAATACCCCATAAGCACAGACAACCAAAGTAACAATGGACAAATGGAATCACATCAAGTTAAAAAGTTTCTGCACAGTGAAGAAAACAATTAACAGTGAAGAGACAACCCACAGAATGGGAGAAAATATTTGCAAATATTTGAAAAACAACTCTATAGGAAAAAATTTAGTAATCTGATTAAAATAATTGACAAAAGATCTGAGTAGACATTTCTCAAAAGAAGACAGATGGCAAACAGTCATATACAAAAGGTGCTAAACATTGTTGATGATCAGAGAAATGCAAACCAAAACTACAATGAGATATCATTTCACCTTAGTCAAAAAGGCTTTTATCCAAAAGTCAGGCAATAACAAATGCTGCTAAGGGTGTGGATAAAAGGGAACCCTCATACACTCTTGGTAGGAATGTAAATTAGTACAAACACTATGGAGAACAGTTTGGAGGTTCCTCAAAAAACTAAAAATGCAGCTACCATATAGTCTAGCAATACCACTGATGGGTAAAACCCAAAAGAAAGGAAATCAGTATATCGAGGAGATACCCCTATTTTTATTGTAGCACTGTTCACAGTAGCCAAGATTTGGAAGCAACTCGAGTGTCCATCAGCAGATGAATGGATAAAGAAAATGTGGTACGTATAAACAATGGAGTACTATTCAGCCATAAAAAAGGAGATGCTGACATTCACAATAACACGGAACTGGAGGTCATTACGTTAAGCAAAATAAGGCAGGCACAGAAAGACAAACTTCACATGTTCTCACTTATTTGTGGGAACTAAACGTTAGAACAATTGATCTGGTGGAGATAGAGAGTACGTGGTTTACCAGAGGCTGGCAAGGGTAGTTGGAAGGAGGGGTGTGGGAGGAAAGCTGGAAGGGTTAAGAGGTACAAAAAATGGTTAGAAAAAATAAATAAGACTTAGTATTTGGTAATACAACAAAATAATTGTACGTTTCAAAATATAACTAAAAGAGTATAATTGGATTGTTTGTAATACAAAGGATAAATGCTTGAGGGGATGGATACCCCATTTACCCTGATGTGATTTATTATTATTATTTTGAGACAGAGTTTCCCTCTTGTTTCCCAGGCTGGAGTGCAATGGTGTGATCTCGGCTCACTGCAACCTCTGCCTCCTGGGTTCAAGTGATTGTCCTGCCTCAGCTTCCTGAGTAGCTGGGATTACAGGTGCATGCCACCATGTCCAGCTAATTTTTGTATTTTTAGTAGAGACAGGGTTTCTCCATGTTGGTCAGGCTGGTCTTGAACGCCTGACCTCAGGTGATCCGCCCGCCTCGGCCTCCCAGAGTGCCGGGATTACAGGTGTGAGCCACTGAGCCCAACCCCTGATGTGATTATTACACATTGCATGCCTGTATCAAAATAGCCTCCACCCATAAATATATACACCTACCATGTACCCACAAAAATTAACAATTAAAAAAAAAAAAAGCATAGTTATAGTTAGTGGTAGGTCCATATAGCATTTGCTGTCTCCCTTTCATTATAGGACATTGTTTTCACTCCTGGGGTATTTACATTATACTCCTGGCACCTGTAGCACTAAAGACTTTATTCAAAACAGAAGGAAAGCCTAAGAAAGCATCTTTGTATATTAAATCTGTAATCACAGTTACCAGTCAGCTAAGACTGAAGATTCCAGGCCTTATGGCGGAGAGACTCTTTAGTTCTGTGTCACACACAGAATGACCAGGTAGGTCATTCTCTTCACAGTGGCTCTTTAGCAGAGCTTTCTCTAGAAGCAGAAGTTTGTTTTGTTTTAAATGTTTTTTTTTTTTTTCCCTGATTAACAAAATATATGTTCACCGTGCCTTCTGTTTCCTATCTTAGGGAGAATAAAAAATCCGCTTGCAAATCTACCACCAAGAGATAACAGTGGTGGAAGTTTAAGTGAATAATCTCTTCTGTATGTAAATTCTGTATACATTTAAAGTGTCTGCGTTTCAGTCTGTCTGTTGATCCTCACAGGAGGCAGATAGAGCAGACTATTTTCTACATTCGTAATATATAGGTAGAGGCTCACTGATGTTAAATAACTATCATGGCCACACAGAAAGTTAATGGCGGTTAGAATTAGAACTCCTGCTATTTGACTCACTGATTGGTAACCATGTGGAGCCATAAAGGAAAAAAAAAAATTGAGAACATGTTGTTGCCTTGCCTTTGTTTTTTTTCCAGCAGTACAGATGGAAAGACTATAGGCTATGGAGCTGAACAGGTACTTACTAGCTAGATATTTTGGATATGTTACTGAATGTTTCTGAGCCTGGTACATAATAGGCACTTAAGCAGTAGTTTTTGTTTTTTATTTTTAATGCTATCTTTATGGCAGGGAGAATGGGCTCTTTTGCACTGTAGGGACTGCCAGCGTTCTGTTTTTCCTACAGCTGTACTTTCAAATGGCTGCTGCTGCTTTCGTTGCAGCCAAAGATCTATTCCTGTGGCAAAGCAGAGGAATGTAACAGTGTGCTTGTGCCATAGACTGACTTTCTCCAGAGACAGGCCAAATACTTAGAGAAATAAAATCCCATGAGAATTATTTTTCTGTTTTTGAATTTTGTCTGAATGGAATCATATCCATGAGATTTATTTTAATATCCTGAAGATGTCATTATTATGTCCCCAAAGGAGACTGTGCAGTATATATTTGGGGCATTTTTCTGAATCAGATGTAACATTCAGTGTAGAGAGCCTTGGGGCTTAGCATATGTAGACTCAACGTTTACCGTATATAACCTGTGTGACCTAAAGTAAGTCACCCGTCTTCTGGGTATAATAAGATCTGGCCTTTCCCACAGGATTGTCATGGCAATCAAATGACATGATATATATAGAAGCACTTGGTAAACCATAAAGCACTCCAAAAATGTATGGCAGCACTTTTTTGTTTTTAATTTTTTTATTTTATCATTTGCTCCTTGATTATCAGGAAGCCTGATTAAACCTTCTTCAGCATAGTGCCCCAAAACCTGCCTGGGGCCTGGCACACGGGACTTAATAGATGTCAGAATTGCACACCGAAAGCAGAGGAGATATTTAGAGCTAAAGGAGAGAAGAAACTTAGGTTTATGAGAGGTTTATTTGAGGTCTTTGCCAAATAATTCTGATTACTGACCACTGATTAAGTCACTGATAAAAAAAAATTAAAAGTAATGATTATATGTAGTAGCTGACATCATTTACTGAGCCAGATTCCTTCCATGTCAGCGATTGTATCCATATATTTTTTTTTTTTTGTAATTCTGATCACCCTGTAGGTGAGGTCTTATTATTCATCCTTTTACATATGTAGAAACTAAGGTTCAGAGAATTATCATTGTCCCTTATAACAACTTATTCTCTCTTCTTAATGACTTCGGGGTGAAAGAATAGCTTAGCCAGGAAAGGAAGATAACTTCGAGTTGGAGGACAGGTTTTAGGGCTGAGATTTCTTTTATGTGTTTTAGCTTGGGTAAAATAAAGTCTCTGCTTTTCAAGCTGATCGAATACTCTTGTCACAACTGGAAGAGGCCTTAATACCCATGCAGTTCTCCTTTATAGAAGCTCAGTCTAGCATAATGAAGCAGTGGTGAGGTGGTAAACGACACCAGGCTTCTGAATCCTGGTCCACCTACCTTTCTAGGTACAGTGGCTTTTCCTGCAGGGTATACATAACCTTTCCATTGCCTAATTATTGGTTTACTGGGCTATGCCTTCTCTGTTCAAAGAAAAAACAAAAACAAAAACAAACAAACAAACAAACAAAACTTAGTGCAAAGCTAATGAGTTATATGCAGTTCAAATGACCTTTAATTATTAGAAGAAAAGTTAAAATTATATATTTTGTTAACTATACCTTAATAAAGCTGGGCGGGGGGCAGGGGCAGGAAACAGGGCAAACTGATAGTGTAAGAAACAGTTAAAATGTGAACAATTAAAATGTAAACATACTTGAGATTCTGGTCCATTTTCAGATAAATGTGAAATAAAATTGTTTTTTTAAAAACAAATTATGTAGATTTAACATTCAACTTAAATACAGTTAGTAGCATGTACAAGCAGGTGTGTGGGTGTATTAAAAAGCAAAGTTCAGAGGGGTCAGATATTTGAAAACAAAAAAAGCAAAGTTCACCTCATCTGTATGTAGAAAATGATGCTGGGCCACAGATTGTGGATGTTTAATCCACTACCGCTAGTATTTGTGCTTAGCACTTCTAAGTGCATGGAACTCTGCAGAAATGACATATGACACATTTCATGCTCCCAAGGAAATAGTCTTGCTAGCAGAAGCTGGTCTCCTGAGTCCTAGGCGAGTTTATTGTGCTTTACTGGTTTTTCATCAGAGAGGAGGTTGTGTTTACAGGTATGAAAGAGCGTAGCATGAGATTGTATGCATGAGTTCTCATATCTTCCATTCATCCAGCAGTTATTAAACACCTATTATTTTCTGATCACTTTGTTAAATACCATGGATACAGAGATAAATCATCAAGGTATTGGCAGTGTCTGTCTGGAGAGATAGTCATGTACATAAAGATGTCCATATATGTACACATACTTAGTAAGGAACCTGATAAAAGTAGCATTTAGTCTTCTGTTGAGTTTGGCAGGAAAGATGCTAATGTGCAACTTAGGTTTTTGGCTAAAGGTTCCTAGTAGAAGCATCATTTGGTACAGGGTTATAATTCAAATCAGAACTGAATGTGGTCTTTCATTTCCTAGCCATGATGGAATAACACGGACAGGGTTTACCTTCCTGCATTAAGGTACTAGAAAATCAAACATTTATCAAACAACATTTTTCAGTCTTTGGATGACAGGCTGTAAAGGATTGTTAAGAAAGGATGAGAAGAGAAAAGAAAGCTATAAAAAAGGCTCAATTGGAACTTTTAGGGATGAAAAATACCTGAATTGAAAAATAAAGTGGGAGGAATTAACAAATTAGGAGAAAAAATCAGTGCATTAAAGAAGTAATAGAAACTGTCCAAATGAAGTGTATAGAGGAAAAAAGATTGTAAAGCAAATGAACACAGTATTAGTGACCTGTGGGGCAATATCAAAAAGTCTATCAAGGGTGGGGGCAGAAATTTTTTTCCCCCAAAATTTAATGAAAACTTTAAAGGCACACATACAAGGAGCTCAATAAACATAGAATGTAAAGGAAACTGTATAATAAAGAGGAACATTTCATAATGATAAAATGGGTTAACTCCTCAAAAGGACATAATGGCCCTAAGTGTGTATATTCTTGATGAGAGAGCTCCAAAATATGTGAAGTGAAAACTGATAGAACAGAAAGGAGAAATAGACCAACCCACAATTACAATTGGGATGTTAATATTTTTAACTCAGTAATTGATAAAACAGTGAAACTGAAAGTCAATATAGAAGACTTGGATAATACTGTCAGCAAGCTTAATCTACTTGACATTAAAGAACATTCCATTCAACAACAGCAGAGTATACATTCTTTTCAAGTGCACATTGGGTATATACCAAGATAAACTATATTCTAGGCCGTAAAAGCAGTCTTAATAGTTTAAAAGAATTGAAACCATACAAAGCATATTCCCTGACCAGAACAATATTAAGGTAGAAATTAATAGCATAAAGATATTTGGAAAATCCCCAAATATTTGCAAATTAGCACACCTCTAAATAATTCATAGATGAAGAGAAATCACAAAGAAAATTAGAAAATATTTTGAACTGCATGAAAATCAAAGCACAGCATAGTGGCTGGGCGTGGTGGCTCCACTCCTGTAATCCCAGCACTTTGAGAGACCGAGGCAGGTGGATCACTTGATATCAGGAGTTTGAGACCAGCCAGGTCAACATGGCAAAACCTTGTGTCTACTAAAAATACAACAATTAGCCAGGTGTGGTGGCACACACCTGTAATCCTAGCTACTTGGGAAGCAATAGAATCACTTGAATCCAGGAGGCAGAGGTTGCAGTGAGCCAAGATAGCACCACTGCACTCCAGCCTGGGCAACAGACCCTGGCTGTTTTTGTGCCTGTCTCAAAAAACAAACAAAAAAAAAACCTACAACATAGGAAAATTTCTGGAATGCAGCCAAAGCAGTATATAGAGGGAAATCCGTAAAATTAATTCTGTGAATTAAATCCCTAAATGCTTATTTTAGAAAAGAAGAAAGATCTAAAATGAGTGATCTAAGCCTCTGTCTTAAGAAAGTAGCTGGGGCAGGGTGGCTCATGCCTGTAATTCCAATGCTTTGGGAACCTGAGGTAGGAAGATTACTTGAGGTCAGGAATTCACAGCCAGCTTGGGCAATATAGTGAGACTTGTCTTTTAAAAAGGAAAAAAAGAAAAAGAAAAAAAAAGGAAACTAGAAAATTAAACCCAAAATAAACATAAGAAATGTAAGATTGTAAGATAAGAATAGAAATCATGCAATGAAAACCAGTGAAACTAAAAGCTGGGATTTTTTTTGAAAAAAAAAAAAAAAAAAGATTAATTAAATTGCTAATTCATAGTCAATTGATCAGACCAAAAAGTGAGTTTACATAAATTATCAATATCAGAAATGAAAGAAGGACCTCATTACAGTGCACATATTTTTTAGAAGAGTAGTAAGGGAATATTTTGAACAATATTATGCCAATAAACTTGACAACTGAGATAAAATAGATTCTTGGAAAAGACAAACTGTGTACCTAAAGCTCATTCAAGAAGAAATAGGTAGCATATGAATAGCTCTACTCTATTAAGTAATTGATACGATTTGGTTGTGTTCCCACCCAAATCTCATCTTGAATTGTAGTTTCCATAATCCCCATGTGTCATGGGAGGGACCAGGTGGAGATAACTGAATCATGGGGAGGCAGTTTCCCCCATCCTGTTCTCAAGATAGTGGGTTAGTTCTTATAAGATCTGATGATTTTATGAGGATCTTCCCCCTTTGCTGGGCACTCATTCTTGCCACCCTGTGAAGAGGTGCCTTCCACCATGATTGTAAGTTTCCGGAGGCCTCCCCAGCCATGCGGAGCTGTGAGTCAGTTAAACCTCCTTCCTTTACAAATTACCCAGTCTCAGGTATTCCTTTATAGCAACATGAGAAGAGACTAATAGTCATTAAATAGTTCTGTTTAATTGAAATTAATCATAAGCTTTAATTAATAATAGGGCTATTATAGCTCTACTTATGTTAAAGAAATTGAATTTGTAGTTAAAAACTTTCCTCTAAATAAAATTTCAGGCCCTGATTGCTTCACTGGAGAATTTGACAAAAAATTTAAGGAAGAAATAATAATAATTCTACATAAATTCTTCCAGAAGGTAGAACACTTCCTTGTTGATTTTATATGGCTAGGATTACCTTCTGCCAAAATCTGACAAAAACATTACAAGGGGGGAGAAAGTAGAGTACAAAAAAATCCAGCAATATATTAAAAGGGCAGTATATCATGACCATATTGTGTTTATCTCAGGAATTAAGGTTAGTTTAACATTTGAAAATCAGTCAGTGCAGTTTACCATATTAACAAGAATATAGTAGAACTATCCTCAATAGATGCAGAAAACCTATTTGACAAAGTGTGACATCCACTCATGAGTGTAAAATTCTCAATAAACTAGGAATAGAAGGGAACTTTCTCAGCGTAATAAAGGACATCTATCAAAGAATCTATTGCTAACATATTTAATGGTGAAAGAAAGACTGAATACTTTTCACTAAGATTTGAGAACAAGGCGAGGATGTCTGCGCTCATATAGTGTTCTATTCAGCGTTATGTTGTAGAACTTCATCTGTATAATACAGATTTGAAAGGAAGAAGCAAAACTGTGTGTATTAAAAACATGATGTATGTAGAAAATCTTAAAGAATCTAGAAAAAATTGATTGAAACTAATTACCAAGTTTGCACAGTACAAGGTCAATATGCAAAAATTAACTGTAGCTCCACACAATAGCAGTGAACACTTGGAAACTAAGTAAAAAATACCATTTGTAATAGCTCAGATTATAAAGTAGTTGGGGATTAATTTAGCACAGTATGTTTCCTGTATGCTGAAAACTACAAAACACTAGTGAGATAAATTTTAAAAGACCTAAATAAGTGATTTTTATGTTTATTAATTAGGTGGTTTGATATTAATTTGGCAGTTTTTACCAAATTCATCTATAGATTCAACACCACCCCAACTCTATTGGAAGATTTTTATGGAAATTGACAAGCAGATTTTAAAATTTATGTGGAATGGCAAAGGACTTAGTATAGTCAAATCAGTTTTCAAAAATAACAGTTTTAGAGGATTTATCCTACTTGATTTCAACACTTCTTATAAAGCTTCAGTAATCAAGACACTGTGATACTGGATTAAGAGTAGACAGACCAGTGAAATAGAACAGAGAATCTAGAAATAGAAATATACCATGTGGGCAATCATTTTTGTCAAAGGTGTGAAAATAAATCAATGAGGAAAAGGTAATGTCTTTCACAAATGTTGGTAGAACAATTTGACGTCTGTATGCAAAATAGTGAACCCTGACTATGACCTTGTGGAATATACAGACATTTATCAGGAAAGTGTTATAGGTTAAATTGTGTCCCTCCCCTTCCAGATTCATATATTGAAGTCCTAACCGCTTGTACCTCACACTATAATCTTATTTTGAAATGGGATGATTGAAGTGTAATTAGTTAGGAACAGGTCATACCGGAGTAGGGTGGGTCTCTAATTCAATATGACTGGTGTTCTTACTAAAAAGGGAAATAAAGGGCCAGCAGGGTGGCTCACACCTATAATCCTAGTGCTTTGAGAGGCCACGGTGGAAGGATCACTTGAGGCCAGAAGTTTGAGACCAACCTGGTCAACAAAGCAAGACCCTGTGTCTACAAAAGAATTTAAAAAATAGTAGCCAAGTACAGTGGTGTACCCCTATAGTCCTAGCTATTCAGGAGGCTGAGGTGGAAGGATTATTTGAGTCCCGGAGTTCAAGGATGCTGTGAGCTATGATCATGCCACTATACTTTAGACTGGTTGACAAAGCAAGACCTTGCCTAAATAAAAGGGCCGGTGGCGGGGGTGGGTTGGGAAATTAAGACACAGGTATGCACACAGGGAGAACAACATGTGAACATGAAGTCAGACATCAGGGTGACACCTCTACAAGCTAAAAAATACCACAGATTGCCAACAAACTACTAGAAGCTAGGAGAGAGGCAAGAAAAAGATTCTCTCTCTCGGTTCTTAGAAGGAGCCAACCCCGTAGATACTTCGATCTTGGACTTCTAGCCTGCAGTACTGTGAGACAACAAATTCCTGCCGTCTAAGCTACTCAGTTTTGTGGTGCTTTGTTATGGCAGCTGTAGCAAACTATATTAAAAGGATCATAGACCTAACCGTAAAAGCTAAAACCATAAAACTAGAAGAAAAGATAGGAGAAAATCTTTGACTTTTGGTTACACCCACATCTCATTAAAAAGTTATAAGCAAGAATTATAAAAGATAATATTGATCTGAAGACTACATCAACATTCACATTTTTTGCTCTTCAAAAGACACTATTAAGAAAATGCAAGGTGAGGCCAGGTGCAGTGGCTCACGCTTGTAATCCTAGCACTTTGGGAGGCTGAGGCGGGCAGATCACTTGAGGTCAGGAGTTCAGGAACACCCTAGCCAACATGGCAAAACCCCATCTCTACTAAAAAATACAAAAATTAGCTGGGTATGGTGGCATGCACCTTAATCCCAGCTACTGGGAAGGCCGAGGCAGGAGAATCACTTGAACCAGGAGGCGGAGGTTGCAGTGACCCGAGATCGTGCCACTGCACTCCAGCCTGGGCGACATAGTGAGACTCTGTCTTAAAGAAATAAAAAAGAAAATGGAAGGTGAGTCACAGACTGGGAAAAAAATATTTGTATTTTATGTATGTGTGTGTATGTAGCATAACATATATATGATTAAGGACTTTTATCCAGAATATATTTTTCAAAACTTGTGCAACTCAATCATAAGAAGACAAATAATGTGAATAAAAATTTGGCAAAAGAGGCCAGGTGTGGTGGCTCACCTCTGTAATCCCTGCACTTTGGGAGGCTAGGGCAGGGGGATCACTTGAAGTCAGGAGTTCATGACCAGCCTGGCCAACATAGTGAAACCCTGTCTCTACTAAAAATACAAAAATTAACTGGGTGTGGTCGCACACGCCTGTGATCCCAGCTCCTTGGGAGGCGGAGGCAGGAGAATCGCTTGAATCTGGGAGGCGGAGGTTGCAGTGAACTGAGATCGCATCACTGTACTCCAGCCCGGGAGACAGGGCGAGACTCTGTCTCAAAAAAAAAGTTGGCAAAAGATTGAGACACTTCACCGAAGAAGAAATGCTGATGTCAAAGAACCACATTAAAAGATACTCAACTTGACAGTCTTTAGGGAAATGCAAATTAAAATTACAAAATACCATTTACCCACTTGTTAGAATGGCCTCTAACAGTTCCAAGTGTTGGTGAGAATATAGAGCAGTGGGAACTCTCTTATAGTGCTAGTGAGAATACAAAGTTGTGTAGCTACTTTGGAAAACAGTTTGACAGTTTTTTACAAAGTTAAAGATACACCTAACCAAATGAACCAGCAATCCCATTTTCTAGCTATTTACCCAAGATAAAGAAAAACATGTCAATTGGGAGACTTGTAACCGAAGGTTCAAAGGTTCGTAATAACTTGTGGAAATAACCCAAATAAATGTCCATTACCTGGTGTTTGGATAAACAAATTGTGGTATACCCACAAGATAGAATATAGAATACTAATTGGCAATAAAAGTGAATGAATTACTGATACATACATAGGATGAATGAGTCCTAGGAGCATAATGCCAAGTGAAAGAGAAGGAAGACACAAGAGTACATGGTATACAATTCCACTTGTAGGAAATTGTTGAACAGTGAAGTTAGAGTAACAGAAAGTAGATCAGAGGTTGCCAGGGGCTTGAAATGGAGGGGAGATTGACTGTCAATGGGGAGGAGGGAACTTTGGAAGGAGTTGATTTCTTTATCATGATTATAATGGTGGTTACATGATTATACATTTGTGACTCCTCATTGAATTGAACACTTAAAATTAGTTTATTTTTCATGTATTCTACCTCAACAAAGAACTATAAACAGTCTGTGTCTGTCAAGCCCTGTTAGGAATGTAATTAGATAAATGTGATGTGGGTCCTCCAGGGAGCTCAGTCTGTGGACATGGTATGGAAAGATTTACAGTTCAAAGGGACAAGAACTCTAGAGAGGAGTGCTGAGGCACAAAGGAAGGAGTACTTGATCAGGGAAGGCCCCACAAGGGAGCCTTGAGTTTTAATTTGATGGCTGAACAGGAGTCAGACGAATGTTGAGGGGAAGGACATTCCAGGCAAAGGCATGCAAGTGGGAAACTGTATGTTATGTTTTATAAGCCACAGAGAGCCTGGTATTGTTGAAGCCCTGGTGTCATGAGATTTATGTGGAAGTAGCAAAAGTTGAAGCTGGACAGGTTGGCAGAGATAAAAGGTGGAATGTTTCTCACATTTACTTATCAAACTCCTATTGCAAAAACAACTAGGTACTTGAGAATCCATTCCTCTTGGACAAGAGATGAGATTATCAGTGCGCCCTTTCATTTCTGTTCCTTTCCTTTTGGCTTAACACAGGCAATACCACCACCACCACCACAAAATACCTTGTTTTTAGAATTAACAGTTTTAAAACTGTAATTCTCCTTGAATAGACCTCAGCTGAATTTGTATAAGTAAGGCTGTATTTAAGCTTTCACATGTTACAGAAAGGAAACGTTTTGATGTTTGAGAAAGCCTTTAGTACTAGCACATTAATAGCCATCTGAAAGAACTGAGATTAGCCACATGTGGCTTGTGCCTTCAAGGAAATGTCAGTCTCTTTGCACCAATAGTGAGAAGTATAAAATCCCCACATTACACTTTGGATGAGAGAAAATCTTACAAAACGACTTACTAGTTCAACTCTGTATACATGAAATCTTTGAACATCACTCTCTATCCTTGGAGTAATTCAGGGAAACGTATATGTGTGTGTCTGTGTCTGTGTTGGAGGCAGACTCATAGAAGGATTTACATTAAAATGGGATAGCTGATTTTGAAGGCCTGGTCTAAAATTTAATGCTTTCTTGTGTGTTGCAGGCTGTGGAGTTTGAAGGCTGGGCCGACACCCTCTTTCTTCTGCAGTTCACCCTCTCCTGTGTAATGGGGTAAGCCTTTGCTACCTTGTTAGCAGATAGTTTTCCTAAAGAAATAGGTTAGAGAAATTTGCGTGCCTCATTTCTCAGTATCTTTTTAGGTCTCCTGAGTATGTCAGCCTAGGATAATTAAGCCTCCAGATTCAGGTGGTTTCATAGCCCTTGGGAATGTGCTCTTAGGGCTACTGAATTGATACCTTAGAAGGATGAAGAAAAGAAACAGTTTACCTGATAACCTGCTGTTTAGTAAGCACCATCATATTTCAGCATGCATTAGTTTTATCTCTATACTGACCATTTGACAGATAGAACTTTAGTAAATTGTCTAAATTTGCACAGTTTGTAGGTGGCAGTGGCAGCGTTTGAATTTGGGGCAGTTTGACCCCTCTTTACCATGTTTTCTTCTTCACAGAAGAGAATATGTAGAGGATGAGAGGATACCTGCAAACATGCCTCTTCTCCTCACCTCCATGTTTCTCTAATGTGTTTTTTTTTCCTCAGCTAGTCAGTTTAGTTGCTATTTGGTGACTGGATCTGGCACACAGTGAGCAGGTGCTTCAAAATAAAGTTGACCTGATGCCTTGGTACTAAGTCAGGCTGAAAAGCCTCAGTGTAAATCAGAGGCTTTGTATCCCCTCTTAAAGTAGTTTTAATTTGGTTTTCTTCAATATTTAAGGATCTCTCTTGCCTCCATCTGGCCCAGAGGACATGTTGTCCTTATGGAAGGTGCAAAACTGCGTTTTAGGGTCTGTGAGCTCTGAGCTTTCTGTCTGGCTTAGGCGTATTAGTAGGAAGCATGATCTATAAAAAGTCATGATTGTAAGAGATGGTTCAGGGTTTTGATGAGGGCAGCAAGGAAAAATACTTGGTAAGGAGATGAATGTGTTTCTCTTTAGTGAAATTTTAAAAATTCTGAAGCTGCAGTATAACAAGCAGTGAGGTGGGGAAAATTCATAGCTGGTCAGTGACTAGAATGTGCTGGCCTGGCCAACACTGATTGTTTATCTTGGCTAGACATTACTATAAAGTAAGAAACTGGATTTTATACCTCTTCCTTCATTCTAGGTTTTTTATACCTCTTCCTTCATTCTAGGTTTATCTTAATGTACGCCACAGTACTCTGCACGCAGTATAATTCTGCTCTTACAACTACAATAGTTGGCTGTATTAAGGTAAGTAGAAAAAGTACTGTTATCTTTTTGGTACCTGCGTTATTTGAAAATCGTTCCTTTAAGATAAGAGTCTGGCGATGGCCTTAAGACCCAAATTTAGTCAAATTGTGGTGATAGTTTCTTAGTTTGACAAATTGTGGTGATAGTTTCTGAAACAGTCTTTAAGAATGCAGGGAGGGCATAGTCTCTACTTGGAGGCAGCTTAGCTCTGAAGAGCATGGGAAAAGGAAAATGTACTATCTGAACAGAGGAAGGAATAGAATTAGGTCTGTTTCTGACAGGGCAGATTAACAGCTTGGTAATGATAAGCCTGTCCCTTTAACCCCCAGTGAGAACTGCTGTGTTCTCTGCCTCACTGAGATCTGGCTGTTTTGTAGGGAAAGGATGCTGGCCAGAAACTAATCGGGGGAGTTTTCCTATGCCTGAGCCAAACCTTAAATGGCTCACTTTTGAAAGCTGCGTCTGACATTTCCAATGATCTCATTTCCTCCTGATCCATTTTATTTGAGGGGAGACTAATTTATCTTCAGCCAGGAAAGCCAAGTTGACTCGAATATTGAGCTAAAGTTGGTGGCTTGAAGCCTGAGGCCTCTTCCATCTGACTTTGTGATTCTAGAGCTTTATGATTCAAGAGGCCGCAGCTTGTCTGAATTCCAAATGAATTAGCCAAGTGGGCCTGCTTCCTTAGAAAGGCAAGACCGAGAGATGTAGATCCTTAATGTTTGTGGAAAAGAGGGCCATTACCCTTGTGCCTTCCTTTCTGATGCCCCATTACTCAGTAGTGAGGGAAGGGGTTTCAGAGGTCAAGTTTTTACTGCTCTGCTGTTTATCTTTGTAGTCTCAATAGAGTGGTGCCCACCTGATCTCATTTTAGAAACTAGATTGGGTTAAAACTCCAGAAAGTCTGTGGTTTCAAATCATGAAATTGGACTGTTTGTTGTGAATAGAATTCCGAATTAAGCTATAACAGGTCAACAGTGTGAATTCCTTTAGAAAGCTAGAGATATTCCATATGCCAGGCTGACTGAGACAGCTTTAGGTCCCTCCCCCAAATTAGCTCTGGCTGTGTTTTGGTTTTGTAAAGTGAATGCTTCAAAGGTAAAGTGGATGGCTTGCCTCTTCAGTATAAGAGCAGTGAGAATGTGAGAAATAGGCCATGTTTTTAGCTAAGGAGAGGGATGATGCAGGAAAGCCTATGTTTAATTTTAATAAGTAAACCTATTTGCCTGGAATTTCTTAGTGTACTTTATCATTATCAACATGGGATACAAATAAAGTCATTCTTGCTTACATAAAGTTTATACTTTCCTTTTGATACATGTTTCTCCTCACAGTAGTCCAAGAACTCCATGGATTTACTCATTCCAGGGTGATTAATTTTACTTACACACTCCACAGGGAGGCAAAAACTGAATTGTCTGATTAGTTTACTACTGCTCTTGCTTCGTACTGGTGCAGGGTATCACTGTTGAAGGATGGCTTGCACATGCGGACAGATGGGAATTGCTGATACCCTTGCAGGGTCGAAGTCTCACAGGACACAGTGGAGCTTCTGTCATTAGCATCCCAGTCGTAACCCATTTAGCTCAGCCATTCCTCCTACAAGAGGCTTTAAGCTTCCTTTTGTGCTTGAGAATCCCCTGCAAATCCTTAGGTCAGCATTCCTTTTTCTTTTCAGGATGGTGGGAAAATCACTTACGAAAACTCATTAAAAGTGGATATTCCAAGACCTACCCAGATAAACTCAGTCAGAATCTCTAGAGTAAAGCTTAGAAATGTTTATGTTTAACAGGGTTGCCAGGCAATTGTCAGGTATACTAAAGTTTGAGAATTGCAGTCTTAGTTTTGAGCTATTGTGACTCTTCTGTGCTTCCTGATAATTTCTTTTTTGAAGACGTTGGTGTCTTTCCTTGATAACCAGCCTTGCTTAGGATACCCTAATATATACCTACAGGTTTTCCAACTTCTGATTTTGAGCAGCATGGGTTGGATTCTGTCCCCTTCATTTCTGAAGTTCCTTGGGCAACTTAATAATCCCTGGATCTCTGTGTTCAAATGAGGTCCTATTATACACTTTCCTAAGTTGCGTGCTAGCCTTGTTTATTGTTACATGATACTTAATTTTATTTTTTCCCTTCAAATAATAGGAAAATCCTTTCTAAGGCAACCTCCTGTCTTCGAGGCTGACATAATTTTGAAGGTTCTCTCAAAGGGTGTTTTATTAGAAAATAATTTTGAAGTTTCTTTTGGCCTTTTCACTGTGTCATTTTACTTTGTGTCTCATAGGCCTAATCTAGAGGCCTGTGAAAAATAAGTCAGAGAAATATATTTTGGGGTAAAATATTTTAATTTTCTTCAGTTCTCACTTTAAAACTTCCAAAAGTTTTATATATTAAAAGCCATTTGGGCCAGAGGTCATTTGAGATAGACAAAGAAGTGAGAAAACAAATTTAGATAAGCAGAAAGGAGTAAATTTAAATATATTGTCCGGTATCTTTTTTAGTCATAGTCCTAAGAATGGATTAGTTTAAACATTTGTGTCCCATTTTAGGAGGTGGCATTGTAGATACACTAGGCCTCTATGTATGATGAAGGCAAACAGATCTTTAATAGGGGGTGTTTTTATGGAAACAGAAGAAAAAAACGAAGGTTAATGTCTGGAGTAGTATATAGAGTTTTGTAGAGTCCTTGAAGTATCTTCAGATTGCAGTGGCAATCTGACAGACTTTACTGGATTATAGTTCAAATCACTATTGAAGTGAACTTTCTGAGTAGTGTATACATCAGTAGGCATGAAGGCTGTTTGTGTGTAACTTGTGATTTTTCCTGAAGTTTAAGTTGTCTAGTTTCAGTTTATAGGGCTTTAAGAAAAGCACAGTTTTAACTTGCAGTGACTGAAAGTCAAAAATGGAAGAAAAATTTGAAAATCTTAGTTTGGAAACCTGTATCCAGGGAAGAATTTAGGTTTTAGTCTAAATATTAGAGAAGTAATAAAAACAATAACAGTGAATGAGGCTAGAATCTAATTTAAACAGGTGTGCTATAGTTTTATTTGAAACATATTTTTTCTCTAGTCTCCCATTTTTACCAAAGATAAATCATAGAGGATCATTTTATTTGTAAAATAAGTTTAAGTCTTATTATACTTGGCCTGCTTATTTGTATAAAGTGTAGTAAGAATAGCGATTGGCCATATAGGCTCTTTTTAGATTAGTTTTGTTGTAACTTTTTAATTAGGAATCTTAGATTATTAGACTTTTAAAAGCCTCAAGGCCAGGAAGCTAAGCCAAGGATTTGCCACCAGACTCTAATACCTGTAACAAATTGGGTGAATCTTTCTCCTTTTGATATCATAAAATAACTTGAAGTCCCTTGGCCTGTCAGAAAGTTACATTTTTTGTTTATCACAGGTCAGGAAGCTTGTAAAGGAACTGTGTAGACAAGGGTCTTTTTATTGACTTTATAAAGTCAACTTTAATTTCTTAAAGTAGTTTGGTTGCATCTGAAAATATGTTATTTTAGTCACAGCCTTGGTAAAATAACCATTGTCTCTGTGTCCTGTTACAAAGAAAGCAGACGTGTATTGAACTTATCTAAACAATTATATTCTGATAAGTTAAGAATATTTATAAATAGTTTTTAAATTTGGAGAAATTAGTTAGAAAGATCAATGTTTTAAATTTATTCACAAAGTATATTTTACTCAATTGTTGTAAATTATAAGTAGTTTAAAAGAAAAAAAGTTTTTTGACTCTGGCAAACACAGCATTTTTTTTAAAGTCATAAAAATTACTTTAGTCTTTTACTAATGTAATTCCATGTAATTAATTCTTATTCTGCTGGATGTTAGGTTAGCAATCCTCCTGAATACATCAGTTTTTAAACTAGAGTACTGAAAGTTTTTACCTAGTCTAATGGTCTCATCAATGAAGTTACCAGAAACCTGTATTTACAACTACTTATCAGGGTCTTTTTTATTAATTTCTCTGAAGAAAAAGCAAATTTTGGACTCTACCCAATTGTAAACTGCATTTTGAGAAGAATCAAAGTAAAACAATAATTGTCAGTGGACAACAAAAGTCTTAGAATAGTTATACAATTGACAAGGAAATTTGGTTATTTCACTGGCATATACCAATTTAACATAATCATAATTATTACTGATAATATATATGAAGACATTTCAAATCTTTAGGAATCTCATACAGATTTAGAACATATATTAATAACACATTTATATAAATGTAATGCAGAGAAAGTTAAGCACCATTTTTTAAATGATTTCCATTTGATTTTAACATACTGAATAAGGCTAATATGTTTCTCTTGGACTTCTAGAGGCCCTATTATCTAGAAAGTTAGTTTGAGGTCAAAAAACTGAATTTGAAATTTTGATTTGGGGAAATATGTCAGATATCAAAGGTTTAAAACAAGATTATAGGTCACTAAAATATATCATTTATTTAGTCAACATGATAATTTAAAGATTTTAAAAAGCAAAACCTTTTACTCTTGGTGGAGACTTATAAGACATAATAAAGACACCATGAGTTATACTGAATCTGTTTTTCCCTGTCTTCCTCTTTGTTTTTTGTAGTTTATTTAGAAGGTAAATAAAATTTTAAAAATTATTTTTTATTAATACTACATGAAAATTTTGTTTAAAAGAGAAAACTGCCCAGGCTTGGTGGCCCACGTCTGTAATTCCAGCACTTTGGGAGGCCAAGGTAGGGGAATCACTTGAGGCCAGGAGTTTTAGACCAGCCTGGCCAACACAGTGAAACGCTGTTTCTACCAAAAAATACAAAAATTAGCCGAGCATGGTGGTGTGCACCTGTAGTCCCAGCTACTTGGGAGGCTGAGGCAGGAGAATCACTTGAACCCATGTGGCGGAGGTTGCAGCTAGCTGAGATCGCACCAGTGCACTCCAGCCTGGGCAACAGAGTGAGATCCTGTCTCAAAAAAAAAACAGAGAAAATTAGATTTTATTTTTGTATTAGTGTATTCTTAATGTTAAAGTTAATTTTAATAAAACCTTGTAAATAAATCTATTTTAGTTAGTTTAACCACAAGATTTTTATATGTTTTTAAATAGCCTCTTCAATTTAAACATTTTTAAAAATATTTATTTTTATTTTTTTAATTAAAACCTTTTTAAATGTTTATACTAGGCAATATCTTTTTTTTTACAAAAATATATTTTTATGTCTTCTATAACCTTTTTATGAAAAACACATTTTCCTTTTTGAATATACTTTGCATATTGAATTGTTTATTTTAATATCTAGTTTATATATTTCAATTATGATAGTATCTCTTAGTAACTCTTATTTGTAGTGAAAAACCTAGGAAATAAGTAATTTTAACTATATGTAGAGTGCAAAACAAAGAATAGAGCTGTGAACACAATGCCTGGAAGAGCTAATCCTTAGTATGGCCAAGAGACATGGTTGGGCTAGGGAGGACAGGGCCTGGGTGTTGTCCCCAGACCTCACCATGGTTGTTTGTCTAGACATTAGAATCTAAAGTCTCAAATTTACAGACATAAGCTCACAGATAAATTAAGTAAACATTAAAAATATTATAGAAGTAATAGTTCTGGCCAGGCGCGGTGGCTCAAGCCTGTAATCCCAGCACTTTGGGAGGCCGAGACGGGCGGATCACGAGGTCAGGAGATAGAGACCATCCTGGCTAACACGGTGAAACCCCGTCTCTACTGAAAAATACAAAAAACTAGCCGGGCGAGGTGGCGGGCGCCTGTAGTCCCAGCTACTCGGGAGGCTGAGGCAGGAGAATGGCATGAACCTGGGAGGCGGAACTTGCAGTAAGCTGAGATCCGGCCACTGCACTCCAGCCTGGGCGACAGAGNTAATTTATTAAGGATTACTAAAATCATGTGAACTTGAAAATTATTTGTGCTTATTTAATTTATGAGTACTAACTTATAAGTTAATTTGATATGTAGACAGTGTATACACATAGACATGTATATATAAAAATATAGATGGACACAAATAAAGACTTCATAGCTTTGGTTTTAAAATTTTAACCATAAGACCAGTAAAACTCACTAGCTTAAAAGAAAGTTGGATTTAAACTTTGTAAGAGAAAAAGATTAAAGTGTATCTGTCTCACATGGCCCAAGCCCTTATGAGTTTTAGAGAAAATAGGGTAGTAAATTATGTTTTATAGTATGGAGAGAGAATTTATATTTTTTAAAAGGAGTTTGAATGGTTAGTGGAAGATTAAAAATGGATGTCAAGGTAACAGAATTATAGGAACTTATAGGATTTTATAAGGGCACTAATTTTATTTAGAGGGGCATTGTAAAATTTAGTCTGTTTTTTAACTGGATCACTGAGCTCAAGGCAGAGCCCATTAAGGAACAGGGTCAACAAAATATCTGTACTTTTTAGGGCCTAATAATTAAAATATGTGGGAAGTAGGCACTGTTGAAAGGCAGAACATACAGAGCTTTAAAACTTGAGAATTTTACTTTTACATTGAATCCCACATCCCCAGAAAGAAAAATGCCATGAAACCAGGTTATGCAATGCCTGTATAGTGTACTTTGATACAAAGACATTTTTTAAAGTATTTAAACTACATCTTTTAAATCTAAACTCACAAAGAAATAAGTAGTCTCTTGTAGTAATAATCGTTTACTGTAAACAGCTGTTACCAGTCACCTCTAAAACTGTAGCTCTTATGGTGGTGATGACTCATCACACACACAAAGGTCACTGTTCTCCCACAGTACAAGAAAGGGGGTAGATGGCACCCTTTTTTGTGTTTCTTAAGGGATCTGAATCATTAGAAGTCCCCTCTATATTCTTTTATATAGTACCAAAGACAGCAAAGAGGAGGAAGGAGGAGTAGGAAGGAATAAGAGTAAATGGGAGAAAAATATATATTTTTTGAGACAGGGTCTCACTCTTTTACCCAGGCTTAAGTGTAGTGGCACAATCATGGCTCACTGCAGCCTCGACCTCCCGGGCTCAATTGATCCCCCCATCTTAGCCTCCTGAGTAACTGGGACTACAGACACCTGCCACCATACCTGACGAACTTTTATTTTATTTTATTTTTTATAGAAACAGTGTTTTGCCATGTTGCCCAGGCTAGTCTTGAACTCCTGGGTTCAAGTAATTTGCTCACCTCTGCTTCCCAAAGTACTGGGATTACAGATGTGAGCCCTGTGCCTGGCCCAATTTCTAAGAAAGGAATTAAAATGTAAGAGTCTAATTTTAAAAACATAATTTAAAAGAAAGTTTTAGTCTACTGAAAAAAAATTTAAGAACAGGATATCTATCTATCTATCTATCTATCTATCTATCTATCTATCTATCTCCAGGATATATGTTCTTAAATTATATATGTATGTGTAATTTGAACATCAGTTTTTAATTAAGCTAGCTTTTAACCACAAAGCTCTTTTAAAAAATCTTTTTAAAATCTATTATCAGATTTTAGCTGGGGGGACAAACATATTTTTGCCTTTTGAATTTTTTTTATTAAAGATACCCTCACAAGTGAAACTAGTAAGACTTAACCAAAGTTATGACTTAACTAAGGATGCACTTGGCATTTCTAAAGAGGTGGATGGGTACCCCAAAAAGTCAAAGTCACATGAATATTGAGCCAAAAGGGGCTGATTACCTGACCGGGAATTGAACCCAGGCTGTGGTGGTGAATTGCCAGCCGTAAGGTACAGCAGCCTTTATTGTGAATCCCACAGGGGATCTAAAGCAGGAAGTGTGAGCTTACAAAGGATTTTAACTTTGTTTTAGGTCAGATTTTCTCCTTTAATTTTGTCAAGAGAATTTTAAGACTAACCATGACACTATTATGTGTCTTTTTTTAAAAAAAAAGTGACCTTCTCATCAATTGTTTAGAATAAGAGATCTCTTAAAATTTGTTCTTTTAATTTGGGATTCTAATTTAAAGGATCCATCTTTTGACTGTTGAATTTTTAATTGTGTACTTATTTTAATAGTGACTCAATCTGATAGTCTCTTTATGGAAAACCCAGGATGTAATTTTTTAGGTTTAGAAATGTTTTCTTGGAGAGGGCATAGAAGAGCCTACTATCCCAAAGTTCCCATGCCCCTCCCCCCACAAAAAAAATGTATTGCCAAGAATAGGCTCAGATAGCGAAAGGTTCTAATGATCATGGATGGTCTCCAGTAACCCACAAATATGTGGGTCCCACCAGTCACAGACCTGTTAATCTGTGACAGTGGGTAGGCCCTCGTAGGATTGGACTTTGTTAGTACTAAGCAGGCAACAAAGGTTGAGATGACAAAAGCCCCTTGTAGATGAGACTTTTTATGACAGACTCTCCTAAGAGCTTGACACATTTAGAACAAAATCTTGGGTTTCTAGCCATTTTTAGACTGGCCACGTGACATGACTCAAAAATCATGCCCCAAGATGGCAGAGACCAAGAGAGAGTGTGCTTCCACTTGATCAGAAGTCAAACTTTCACGGGCATAAAATGACAGGAGAGAACCTCAAGCAGTACCCTAATTTTTATGACAGCAACACAGACAAAGATAAAGGAAAAGACTATTTTGGGGAAGAAAGGAATCAAACAATTTGAATATTCATGCCACAGGTACCAAAAGCTATAACCAAGACTCGTCACACAAATCTTTTTCTCCCATTAATCAAAATTTGGGCTCTGTGGCTCTGTAGGTGGGCGTGGTAATCTCAGCACTGTGAGAGGCTGAGGCAGGTGGACTGCCTGAGCTCAGGAGCTCAAGACCAGCCTCAACAATATGGTGAAACTTCATCGCTACCAAAAATACAAAAAATTAACCAGGCGTGGTGGTGCACACTTGTGGTCCCAGCTGCTTGGGAGGCTGAGGTGGGATGATTGCTTGAGCCTGGGATGCAGAGGTTGCAGTGAGCTGAGATTGTGCCACTGCACTCCAACCTGAGAGACAGAGGGAGAGCTGATGGCAAAAAATACAAGAAGATTTTGGAGAGGAAAAATAAAACAATGATTTTTTTTTTTTTTTTTTTTTTTAACCATCCACTTGATCAGATTCCACAGGGAGAAAGAGGTCTGGAGCCTGGCTGGTAAGAAATTTTTATCTTATGCTGGCTGGTGAGGTCCTGGATTATCTTTGCTACAGCTTCCAAAAGAGCAGAACAGCTTTGGTGACCCTGCTTACTGCGTCAAAACTGTAGGGACAAAGGGAAAATTTGCTTAAAAATCAGCTCACAAAAGACAGACTAGTAAAATAAAAGGTATCTAATTTATTAATGTGCATATGGAGACTATTGCAGAGTGACCACCTAACCTCCCAGGGGGGTGTAGAAGCTTATATACTATCTTGAAGTTAGAGAAAGAATGGGGGCTTAGATTGGGCAAAATAGGTTATAGGAGGGAGAGAAGACTTGGCTAGCAAAAGTGGTCTTGTTATACAGATGAAACCTCACGGGTAGCAGCCCTTGGAGAGAATAGATGATAAATGTTTTTTTAGACCTTGAAAGGTGTCAGACTCTCAATTAATGTTTCCTAGATCTGGACAAGAGGAGGCCTGGCTGCAGTCAGTGTGGATTTTTCTACAAATGTAAATTTCCCTCACAAAAGACAGCTTTGCAGAGCTACTTCTTTTTGCTGACTTTCTGACAGCTATCTTAATTACTGTATGTTAAAGAAATATATTTAGGGGTAAAATATTTTGATTTCCTGCAACTCCAAATCTGAAATCCAAAATGCTTGCTCCAGAATCTAAAACGTTTTGAATGCCAACATGATATTCAAGGGAAATAATCATTGAAGCATTTGGATTTTTGAATTTGAGATATTCAACTGGCAAGTGTAATGGAAATATTACAAAATCTGAAATTGAAATATTTCTAGTCCCGAGTATTTGGGACCTGATAAGGGATATTCAGCCTCTAGTTTAAATTTTAGAAACTTATTTTTTGTTTTTATGGTCTTAGGATAATTAAAAGGGAGCCAGAAGATGTTTGCACCTGGGAGTGTCAGAAGTGATTTTAGGTATAATATCTTGAGATGACTTCCCATGTGTTTTCTTAAGATACCAAGGAAGATTCCTCTAAAAACAGCCATTATATTGGTAAAGTCCCCACCATTCCCTTTTTTCCATTTTAGAAGAAGAGGCAAAGATACTTTAGGTTCTGGGGGTACATGTGCAGGTTTGTTACATGGGTAAATTGTGTGTCACTGAAGCTTGGTGTACAGACTATCCTGTCACCTAGGTAGTGAGCATAGTTCTCAACAGGTAGTCTTCCAGCTCACACCCCCCTTTTACCCTCCCACCTCAAGCAGCCCCCAGTGTCTATTGCTCCCATCTTTGTATCCATGTATATTCAATGTTTAGCTCCCACTTTCAAGTGAGAGCAGGTGGTGTTTGGTTTTCTCTTCCTGCGTTAGTTTGCTTAGGATAATGGCCTCCTGCTGCAACCATGTTCCTGCAAAGGACATGATTTCATTCTTTTTTGTGGCTGCATTGTATTCCATGATGCATATGTACCACATTTTCTTAATCCAGTCCATCATTAATGGGCATCGTGGTTGACTGCATGTCTTTGCTATTCGGAATAATGCTGCAGTGAACATAAGAGTACGTGTGTCTCTTTGGTAGAACAATTTATTTTCCTTTGGTGATACGACCCAGTAGTGGGATTGCTGAGTCAAATGGTAGTTCTGTTTTAAGTTCTTTGATAAATGTCCACACTGCTTTCCACAGTGGCTGAACTAAATTTACGTTCTCCCCAACAGTGTATAAATAAGCATTTCCCTTTCTCCCCAACCTCACCAATATCTGTTGTTTTTTGACTTTTTAATAATAGACATTCTGACTGATATGAGATGGTATCACATTGTAGTTTTGATTTGTGTTTCTCTGATGATTAGTGATGAACCTTTTTTCATATATTTGTTTGCTGCATATATGTTTTCTTTTGAGAAATATCTGTTCATGTCCTTTGCCCATCTTTTAATGGTGTTATTTGTGTTTGTTGAATTAGGTTGCTTATCAATTCTGGATATTAGACCTTTGTCCAATGCATAGTTTGTGAATATTTTCTCCCATTCTATTGGTAGTATTCTTTAGTATTGGCAAAAGCATTTATCTTCTGGAGAAATAGATTGGGAAGAGGTTAATGTCACTGATTTCTTAATAGTGTTCTTCCTTATGCTATACTCTTATTAGGGTTGGTGGGTTTTTGTTGTTTGTCTTTCATTTATTTGTTTTTGTATTTTAAGGACAGATATTTGGATGAGTTTTATATATATTTAAGAAACTCTGTTAAACCTATGTAACAGTATATTACTATTTTTATTTTTAGAATATATTAATAACTTATATTGGAATGGTCTTTGGTGGAGATTATATTTTCACGTGGACAAACTTCATTGGTTTAAATATCAGGTAAGTAAAACAATTTAATTAAATTGAAAAATTGGGATTGGATATTCAAATAATGTCACAATAAGGTTAGGCTATTAAATTAATGGAAAATTTATTCATTGTTAAACATATACGGAGTGCCTTCTATGTGCTACTACATATTTAATGTCTCTACATAATGCTTTTTAAGAAGTGGGGAGAGGTCGGGCATAGTGGCTCATACCTATAATCCCAACACTTTGGGAGGCTGAGGTGGACAGATTGCTTGAGCCCAGGAGTTTGAGACTAGTCTGGGCAACATTGTGAAACTCCGTCTCTACAAAAAAATACCAAAATTACCTGGGTGTGGTGGTGCACGTCTGTAGTCCCAGCTACTCTAGAGGCTGAGGTAGGAGGATCACTTAAGCCCAGGAGGTCAAGGCTGCAGTGAGCTGTGATTACACTGCATTCCAGCCTAAAATAAATAAATAAATAAATAAATAAATAAAATTAAAAAAAATAAAAGTGGAGGGTGGAGAAAATGCTTCTATATTCTATTTAGAGTATTAGGGAATCTTTTCTAGAAGTTGAACTCCCTTTGTTTAGCCTTGAAAGCACTCTATTATGCGAGTTGGCAGTACAGTGTTCTCTAGAAATATAGGGCTAAAGAAGAATAACATAACAACAATTATTTGATGTGTGTCTGACATATTACTACCTTTCTTTAGACCTTACATGTCTTCATCAGTGAAGGGGGTTACTTGTATTGTTTGAAAGATCTTTTTCAGTTCTTGAATCCCATTGTCTTAAATATTCTTTACATGCCCAAAAATGATCAAATTTCTGTTTGGGCCAGACCTCTGTCTTCAAGTCAGACTTGTCTAGTTAACAGTCCACTTGACACCTCCTGCTGACATGTCTAAAACTGAACTCTATTTCCTTCAAAGTCTGTGCTACCCATAGTCTCTATCATCTTAGTTGATGGAGACTCCATCCTTCTAGCTACCTGGTTCAAAAATCTTGGTGTTATCCTTGACTTTTCTATCTTATGTCTAATATCCAGTGTGTTAGCAAATTTTGTTGGCTTTACCTTCAGAAATTATCCAACAGACGATCTCTTGTCACTATTAGCATTGCTTTCATCCTCAGCTGAGCTAGATTGTTGCCCTAGTCTTATACAGTTTTATCCCTGGTTTAACTCATCCACCTCCCTCTCCTGCTGTCAGTTCTCCACAGAGTAGGCAGTGCATTCTTTGCAAAAGGTAAGTCTGAATATGTCATTCTTTTAATGCTCCCATACTCCCCACCCCATGACTATTGAAGTTCCAAAGTCCTTACAAGGCCCTACTAGATCTAGCCCCTGTTTACCTCTCCAACTTTAGCCACTGCTTCTCTTCTTCTCCCTTACTCTACTTCATCCATATAGACCTCCTTGCTGTTCCTCTAGGATGTTTGGCGTGCTCCCTCTTTAGGACCTTTGGACTGAATGTTTTCTCTCCCTGGAATATACTGCCAGATATTTGCATGGCTAGCTTTTTTTTTTTTTTTTTTTTTTTTTTTTTTTTTTTTTTTTTGAGACGGAGTCTCGCTCTGTCGCCTGGCCTGGAGTGCAGTGGCCGGATCTCAGCTCACTGCAAGCTCCGCCTCCCGGGTTTACGCCATTCTCCTGCCTCAGCCTCCCGAGTAGCTGGGACTACAGGCGCCCGCCACCTCGCCCGGCTAGCTTTTGTATTTTTTAGTAGAGACGGTGTTTCACCGTGTTAGCCAGGATGGTCTCGAACTCCTGACCTCGTGATTCGCCCGTCTCAGCCTCCCAAAGTGCTGGGATTACAGGCTTGAGCCACCGCGCCCAGCCTGCATGGCTAGCTTTTATGCCTGTAAGTTTTTCCTCAGATGTTATCTTCTCAAGGAAATCTACCTGGACCAAACAAAAACATGAAGGTGGAAATGCAGGTGTTAGATGAGGGCTGGGGAGAATGGGCAGTAGGCACTCCAGTGTGGTTAGTGTCAGAGGGATTTCACAAGGATAATTCTGGAAAAGTAGGTCAGTAACCGAGTGTGAGGTGCCTCTCAAATGTCTCATAACGGAGGAAGAATGAGTGCCCAACTTGGAAGACATTCTGTGAGATACCAATAGACTGCGTAGATGGTAAAGGTTGGGTCAAAACTTGCTTACTTGCCATACAGTTAAGATCTAGTTAGGATGATCAAAAACAGAAAAGCCTTGAGGATGAAGAGAAGCAGCAATTGCCAAACCCCTTTCATCTTTTTACTGTTCACCGATATGAGCCCCTGGTGTACCTTAGCGTTTTGACTTTTACGTCTCTTGGGTGGCCACTGCATGCTACTTAACCTTGTGAAATGATCTATTGTCTCATGTAATTTAACTATATAATTTAACATATGTTAATCTACATATAGCATAACATCTAACATATAATATATAATAACATAACATATAACATGTTAATATTATAACATTGTCATATAATTAAATTATATAATGTAATTCCTATGTCCATCCTGTAAGAATGGTATTATAATCTCCATTTCACAGGTGTGAGGGAACTGAGGTTCTGAGGGGCTAAGTAACTTGCCCCACATCATAGAGCTTTGTAAGTGGCAGAGTGCACACAGTTAGATTCTCTTTATTCAACGCAATGACATCTTTGTGTTTCTGTCTGTTCAGATTGGAAACCTTTGAAAGATGGTAGATACAGAGGCAGTACAGCTCTGCTGTATTTAGTTGGTGAGAAAGAAAATGGGAAAAGGCTTTCTAAAAGTTGCTGTATGGGGAGTGAGGATGGGTGTCCTTGGTCATTGTGGGAAGAATGTACCCAGAAACCCAGTTTCAGTTATTTGGCAACAATTTTGTTTGTTAGGAAATAGCGGTACAAGGCAAACTCTTGGTTCATAGGTTTTGATGTAGATTGGCTTATTTGACATATAGAAGGCAGGGTCTAATCTGGGAGGCAGAGGTACCTGCCTAGACACATGAACAGACATGTCAGTGATGAGATATGTAAGAGGCAGCCTGGACGTTAGGACTGTTGTTCCCTGGCCACAGGGTTGCTGTATTGAAAGCATTTTTAGTGTGTATTTTTGGAATGGATATCTCATTGTTGGGGGCTAATGAATATGTCCATGACTATAGGTTTAGGAGAAGTAGACTGTGTTTGCATTGCTTTTGAAGATCAAAAGTGGATCAGAGCAGATCAAGTGGATTTAATAGATTCAATAGATTTGGAAGCAGTTTAGCACATTCCAGTCAGATTTGTGGTATTCTAACAAGGCCCCTGTCTCAGGAACTGTAGCTTTGTGTTTTTCTTCTGGTTGTCTCCCAGCTGTGTCTGCCACAGCAGGTCTCTGTGAGTTAAGAGTTGGTAGTGCCACTTTGGGAGGCCGAGGCGGGCAGATCACAAGGTCAAGAGATCGAGACCACCCTGCCCAACATGGTGATACCCCATCTCTACTAAAAATACAAAAATTAGTTGGGCATGTTGGGGTGTGCCTGTAGTCCCAGCTACTCAGAGGCTGAGGCAGGAGAATCGCTTGAACCCTGGAGGAAGGAGGTTGCAGTGAGCCAAGATGGCATCACTGCATTCCAGCCTGGCAACAGAGTGAGACTCTGTCTCAAAAAAAAAGAGAAAAAGAGTTGGTAGTGCTATTGTTTGAAGATTAGACATGAAAATTGCTTGAAAATTTTTTAAACGGCATAAACCTAGGCTTGCATAATGATTTTACCTTATTTTTAATATGCATGTTTTAACTTTTAAAAGAAAATCTTGTTGACCAGTTCTAATACAAATGGTTCTTCTTTTAAAAAATGAATATTTAGGATGATCTAATGTGTTAACACCAATTTCAGAGTATCAGAAGGTATCAACTTTCATGTGAATATTTATGGGGCCAATAGATTAGTTAAAGGGTCTCTGTTTGAAGTAGTGGAAGATCCTGATTTAGAATCATTTAGTAGTTATGTGTAAAAATTCAGATATAACCCTTCTCCCCTTCAAATCTGGGCTTTTCCTCATTTTCCCTTTCCCTTTCTTCCAGTTTTCCCCTTCCCCAAAGCTGCTAGAGAGCAACTTATATAGTTCCTTCCCAAAGCGTTTACTCATCACTGCGTAACACATAGTATGCTCGCTGAGGAACGTTCAGTTCTCTTCAGGTGGTTCATGAATTGCCGTTTCTGAAAATTATATTTGATAATGATCAAGTCAGTAATAAAGATGAAATTAAAAATATTTTATTGTTGCCTCAAGTTACAACCGTGTGGCAATAGTGTGCCCCCTCTTTCATTATGTTACATCTCCTTGCTCTATGGTGTGAATATTTGTGTTCCCCCAAAATTCGTTTGTTGAACTCTCAACTCCCAAAGTGATGGTATTAGGAGGTAGGGCTTTGGGAGGTGATTAGGTCATGGAGTTGGTGCCCTCATGAATGAGATTAGTGCCCTTATGTAAGATATCCCAGAGCATGATGAGAAGATACTGTCTGTGAACCAGAAAGAGAGCCCTCTCTAGACATTGAACCCGCCTTGATCTTAGACTTCCCACCCTCTAGGACTGTGAGAAATAAATTTCTGTTGTTTATAAGCCACCATTTATGGTATTTTGTTACAGCCGCCCAAATGGAGTAAGACGTTTATTATTATAGTACCTTACCTTTTGTCAGCAGTGCATATCCCCTCTGGTCTGTGAGTGTCAGGGCTGACAGGGAAGGTAGGAGAGAAGAGAATGAAGAGATTATTCACATAATCTCATTTGATCCTCAGACAAGCTTAGACAGATAACAGTATTCTTATTTGATGAATACAGAAATGGATTAATTTGCCCAGGGTCACATAGCCAGTGTAGATTGAACATCTAAGATCCAGAATGCTCCAAAATCTGGAATTTTTGAATGCTAACAGGACGCTCAAAGGAAATGCTCTTTGGAACATTTCAGAATTGGGATTTGGATGCTCGGGCTGGTAAGTATAATGCAGATATTCCAAAATTTGAAATCATAAACACTTCTGGTCCCAAGCATTTTAGATAAGAGATACTCAACCTATAGTATATTCAGGATTTGAACCAAGACCTAACTGTAGAGTTCACGTTTTTTTCAATACCTATGCTGGGAATATAGGATCTGGAATTATCATTAGGGCTAAGCCTGGAATAAATTCCAGGACATTCTTTGTCTTTTTCTATCCTGTGCTTCCCCAGTATTCCTATCCAGTTTAAATATGGTTAATATGAACATCGGAGATTGTCTTAACAGGAAAATAAGAAACATTTTATTTTTTAGGTGGTTGTAGGAAGGGGAAGCTAGAGAAAGGTAGGATGAAAGAAAGGAGAGGTAGCTCTTCTACTTTGTTTTGGGGTGGGTTTGGAGGCAGAGGGAAATTGACTGTCATGTGGATGGGTGTACATGTGAACCTTAAAGAACTTTTAGCTTCAGTCAAAAAGACTTCAGTAAGTCATTTCTTGGGTCCAGTCCAGCTACCAGGGAAGTAATCTACTTGAGGTACTAGAAAAACCAGAAAACTCCGTCTCAAAAAAAAAAAAAAAAAAAAAAAAAAAAAAAAAACCAGAAAAGTTTCTAGGAGAGTCATACCAAATTCCAGAAAAAATTAAATGGGAAAAAGCTGCTAGATGAAGGAAAAGATGAAGCTCTATGAACATTGGCATAAGAATTGGGTTCATGCCAGGCGCGGTGGCTCACTCCTGTAATCCCAGCTCTTAGGGAGGTAGAGGCGGGAGGATAGCTGAGCCCAGAAGTTCACGACCTGCCTGGGCAATATAGTGAGACCCCATTCTCCACAGAAAGGGGGAAAAAAAGGCCAAAAAAAAAAAAAGAAAGAATTGGGTTCATGTGTCCCCTTTCCTCAGGAGGGGTGATGGGGGATACTCAGTTTAGCAGTTACTGTGTTGCTAAGAAGTGCCAGGCCAATTGCAAGAGACTCTGTGCAGCTAAAAGAATTGAGGCCACCATGGGAAATTAACAAGATGATAAGGACAAAATGAGGATGGATAACTAATATCCAGTGGCACAAGGGTCATAAGGGAGGCAGCAGTTGGAGTGGAGAAAGGCTGACCTGGGTTTTATTCTGGTCTATCATTAGGATGCTTTGTGACCCTGAACAAGTTATCTTATGACTCTGGGACTTTCCTCATCTATAAAATGGACACCTTGGAGGGATATTGTACCTTGGAGGGATATTGTACCTTGCAGGAATATTGGGAAAATGGAAATGTATATAAAATGTTTGACAGGTAGACTTTAATAATTTGATTGCTCTTAAGTGCTGTGAGGTGCAGATGAGGAAAAGGAAGAATCTGGTTGGGAAGGTTCAATTGGAAAAGGCTTTATTTTGGGTTGATTGGGGTCTCAGAGAAAGGCTCGTATTATGTGAGCATGTGTAGTCAAGAACAAGCGCCAGTGCCTGATCCCGCTTTCTTCCTAGTGGGAACAAGAGCTAGGCATCTCTCACCCTTCTCCAGCTGGTCTGGGGCTGATGTCAGAGCCCAGAGGAGAACAGAACTAATTTCAAATAAGCAGCAAGTTCATGAGTCAAGTGGTCAGGCAGAAGATGAGGGCCAAACCCAGGGCAGAAAAATTGGAGCCCAGGTCAGGCACCCAGCTGGCTGGAATCCAAGGGAGTCCTGGGTGGTAGTCTCAGTGGAAGAGCCAGGGAGGGCAGGGCAGGAGTGGTCGGATCTGTGAGCTCTTCCAACCTACTTTCCACTTAGTGAATAGGGTAGGAGGCTATGTATCCTAGGTGAGTTTGAGGTCCCCACAGAGAATGCCAAGTAATCTTTGTCATCAAAGAGTGATCCTTCTTGGTGGGAGGTGCAATGGGTAAGTGAGGGGTACCAGCAACCACCTGTCATAGGCTGAAGGCCCAGCTGCTAAGTTCTCCGCTGTGAACTTGCTTTTAGTCAGTGTAAAACCAGCTCTGTGAATCTCATAGGGTCTGCATATTTAACTAATTTGGGATGCTTCCTATTAATGCCTATTTTTCCAAATGCAAAAAACATACAACTAAAAATTTACCTGTAGTGTCAGCATCCAGCTGTAACCACTGTTAATATTCTTGGTGTGTTCCTCGCAGACTTTTGTCTATTCTAGTGTGTACTGATGTACATATTCATGTTCATTTAAATAAAATGAGATTAGACAGTGCTTGATGTTTTATGATATATTTTCTCATAAAATTTAAGCTGTCTCTTGCAGTGAGCTGGGTGACTGCCTGATGATCCGGCCAGCTGAACGATCGTCCAGCCTTGGGCGGAATCAGAGTGAAACTCCGTCTCATAAAAACAATCATAAAGAAAAATAATATAGAATATAAGCTGTCTCTAAAATTTAGTATGTCAATGCTTGTTTTATTTTATACCATTTTAATAGATGCATAGTACTCCGTTGTATGAATTTATACAGTTCCCCACTATGAAACTTTACCCTTCATCTAATTTTTTGGTATAAGTTTTTGTTTTTGTTTTTTTAACCAAGTAGAGTGTTTACCTTAAAACCTTCCCTTCTTCCATCTCTTATAGTGGTTTTCTGTTTTGCAGCATTGCTGGGAGCCTGGTGTATTCCTATATCACTTTCACTGAAGAGCAGCTGAGCAAACAGTCAGAGGCTAGTAACAAGCTGGACATTAAGGGGAAAGGAGCAGTGTGACCAGAGGATTGCTTCATCTGATACGTAGGCCTAAGTTTTTAATCAACTCAGAACACTGGCAATTCCTACACAGATACTGAGGTGTCTTGATTATGGAGGAAATACCGTTCCTTTGCACTTGTACAATCTGAGGATTGATTGCTGCCTTTTAAAATTTTATGATGAGAGAAACTTAGAATTGACTCTATTTTAAATATGTTATTTGAATTAATTTATATCAGACTGGAAAATGTACTGGGCTTTTTAATTTATTTTTCTTCTATGCCGACAGTGAAACATCAGTGTTTTGAAAGTATTTTATTTCATAATTTGATATCCAGGTGTCCCCGAGAGCTGCATATGTAATGTTTGCCAACTGGAGCTTCATCATTCAAATTGTTGCTGCATCTGGAGGCAGTTTAGCCTTTCCTCTGCTGGAAATGCAGACAAATATGTGAAATTTCTCTTCTTTGAATTTTATTTCTTATGATTGCATTGTCTTCGTCATATTGTCATTCCATTTGCCAAGGTAAACAACTTTGGCACTATAAAAAGATGTGGGGCTTTGAAGTGTATTGCTGTCTACGTTAGCTTCCCTGACTTTCATAGGATGAGCAGAGTGCATTCCTTGAAAACGTGTTCTTTTTTTGTTGTATAGAATGGGGATAATGAAGGGGGTGAGAAAGTAGGCCTTTTACTAATTTATTCATCTGTTTGATTTATTGATTCAACTAAAATGTTTTAAGTATATGTGCCAGGCATTGTGCTAAATACTGGGGATACAGAGATGTTTGCAGAGGTAGTTGAAACATCTCACTCCTGCCATAGTGACTGAGGTAAGGTTGCGAATTTAGCTCTGTTAAAATCATTCAGAAGATGTCACTAGGAGTAAGTTGTTTCAGCCCTCAAAAGCCGCAAGTCTGTAAATTGGATTAAAAACACCTGCCCTACCTACCCTGCAACAGTGTGAGTTCAAATGCTGCAATGTGAGATGAGGTACAAGTAAAGAGCTGTGTTTTGTAAACTAGTGCAGCTCAGCATTGACTCCCTCTCTAAGTGAGAATTGCAGACAGGCAAGTCTGTTTTCCGTTGCCTCCTTCCTTTGGGTTCAGTTGCTCTTTGGATGAATATGATAAGGTCCCACATTTCTGAATTTATTGGTTTGAGGGGAAAGGCTGGTTAGATTCTTTGTATTATCACTGGTTGGTTTTTCTCTGGCAGTGTCAGTGTTAGAGCTGTCATCTTCTTCCTTAAATGGCATGAGCAATGAGCAAACTTCCCTCCTTTCAACATTCCCACCTACATTATATGCCCCTTGGCTCACTTTGAGCTTGCCAACTTCTCTCTAAACCATTGCTGCATTTTGGAAGAGCAGGTGTGAATGGGCATTGCCTAAATTGTCTCTTGGGGTAATCTGGAGGGTGGAGATTTTAACTCAAACATAATCCTATGACTTGACTCAGAGATATCCATTGACCTTGAGGATTAGTGTGTTTGCTCAGGCCAGTTGTGCAGCCAGTGTGCAAGAGATTTGGTGCCTTTGCACTAATGCACACACTAGTGTCTACTTCATTGGGTTTGGAATCCACTGGACTCTGTTGACCTAAACAGTTAGGGTTTTGATTTTTTTTGATTTGAAAATTTATATTGAGATCATTTTCATATTCCTGTCTTTCTCTTTTGGTTTGTCTTTTCTAAAGCCTGGCTGGTGGTGCTCTGTCCCTAGAATTATCCCTGCAGCCAACTCCCAAGTTACAAGCTTCATTAAGAGCCTTAGACTCACTTTTTTCTAGCATCTTCTGACCTGAGAAAATTCCACTGGGAGTAAAGGATATTATCTTGTGTCATATGGGTCTTACTCTCCCTATTTTACCAATGAGAAAACAAAACTCAGAGAAGGTTGACTTACTAATACATCAAACCCATGTCCTTTTTATTGAACTATGACTGCCATTTAATTAACCGCCCTTCCCCTCTGAGGGACTTAGGAAACAGATCCTGAGTTCACTTGAGCCCTTTCAAAAAAGCAAGCAGTTGATTGAATTTGGTGTCAGAGAGGAGCATACTTTGCAAATCAGGAAGAGTGACAGGGTACCCTGTCCTGGAACCTTTATCCCACTTCCAGGCTGACTTTAGTTGGTAATGCACTTCTGGCTGTTAATGTTGCCAACACTTCCTGGTTTTGCTTAGATATAGTGAAAGGGCATAGTGAGAGCTATTTTTAGTGATTCTTTTCCTTCTGTCAGCAACATGAAGGGGGGACCTTTGAATAATTTTTGTTGCAGAATATTTCTTCATGAAAGGCTTTTGGGTGTGTTTAACAGTTGTTGGGCTAGAGCCCCACCAGGAGTTGAACTGCCTCTTGGGGGTCAGGTTCCCTAGGAGATCTGTCACCTCTTCAGGAGTATTTGAGAAAATTGTGTAATTACAGCTTCACTAAATGCACATGACAGGCTTCTGTGCCTTGGGAGCCCTGGCTTATGCTGAACCTTCTGGCTGACCAGAGCAGTACAGCAGCTTCTGCTTGCTGGATGCCTCCTTCAGCTGCTAACCAGCATTGCAAGATGGAGCAGCGTGAGCAAGCTGGAGACTGAATAGTCTTTTGGAGTTCGTGTTTTGATTTTTGCAGGCATGTTACAATATACTGGTGATTTACCTGGTATTGTGGCACCTCCCAGAATCTCTGGTTTTTGCCCCATGTTTGATATTTACTAGAAATAAATGCAGAAAATCTTTGTCCTGTTAACTGCCTCCTGGGAGAAAAAGAGGCAATACAGAGTTAACTCCTTAATTTGCCCCCGGAGACAGATGAGCTGTGGTGTTCCAAAAGACAAATTCTATGACTAGTGGCTCCTGTTCATTGTAAGTGAGGCCCTCTTTGGCCAATCTGCTTCTAGTCAAGGCCAAATGGATTGGAATAACCCTAGTTGGCCAGGCTACACGTTGCCAACATGTCCCGTTGAGTTTTATTTGCCCCATGTGGCTGTGGACTTTATGAGTCAATAATTTATAGGCTCCAGTTTGCACCTAGTTTTTTTTAAAAAGTGCATTTACATGCTTTTGGTAGTCCTGTTTTATCAAGAATCCATGGAGGGTTTTGGTTGGTACAGCTGATGCTGGATCCTCACAGAGTAACAGTCGAGTTTCACATTGAATCGGTTTGAAATGGCGCCCCAGGACTTTGGGCCTGCCTTGCTTTACAGCCTCGTTCAGTGAGCAGAGATTTAGTGAGCAGCTGTTGTATGCCAAGCATTTTGCTAAGCTCTGGAAAAAAGATGAACAAGACATGGTTCTTGCTTTCAAGGAGTGTGTAATTCTTTGGCCAGACATGATAACCTGGACCCTGAGTGGGAGAAAGGAGACAGATGAAAGGAGTCCGTGATTTTGTAACCAAGAACTGCCTGCATAGTTATGAGTATCACTGATTTTAGGGGTGCCCCACAGATCTAAAGCATTTTTTTAATCTGAGAGGACTTTCGTAACTCATATTAGTTAATCTTCTAGCTCTGAGACAGCAACACAGCTCTTAGAATTCTGTAAGTAGCCTGAGGCCTCCTCTACTGTACATGTTCTTGTTTTCCCAAAACTGTACGTTTGGTTTCTCCTATGAACAAGACTGTAATTGATTTTTCTCTCTCTGAGGAAAAATGTTCAGAATAAATGAGATAATGGATATGAAACTACTTAGCACAATGCCTAGTACATATCAGGCACTCAGCAAATGTGGCTACCGTGTCATTATTTCATGGTGAGACTCAAGGCAAAACAAGATTCTTAATTTATGCTCCATAAATGCTAGAGGCTTGGGCAATATGGTATATCCTGGTATGACCCTGTATCTCATTGCCTCTAGAATCCTTAGGTAACAGTTTTTGTTCACTGTCTTTTCTTTTTTAAAAATATCTACTGGACACAATTGTAGCCATTACATGATGCAGGTGATTCTACCTATTTTTAAAAAAGAACAAAATTGCTTTTATATTGTGATGGTACATTTTAATAAAGGGAAAAAATTTTTCCCCGACTCCCCTTCCTTTTTTTTTTTTTTTTTTTTTTTAAACAAGGTCTTGCTCTGTCACCAGCCAGGCTGGAGTATAATGGTGTAATCATAGCAGCTCACCACAGTCTGAAACTCCTAGGCTCAAGTGATCCTCCTGCCTTAGCCTGCTAAGTAGCTATGACTATAGGCATGTGCCATTATGCCTGGCTCATTTCTTCCCCCCGCGCTTTTTTTTTTTTTTTTCCCAGTAAAGACAGGGTCTAACTCTATTGCCAGACTGGTCTCAAACTCCTGGCCTCAAGTAACCCTTCTGTCTCAGCCTCCCAAAGTGCTGGGATTACAGGTGTGTGCCACATGTCCGGCCAGGAAAATTATTTTCTGTCTTAAAGGAAGATAATTACATTTTAGAGTAGCAATTCAGTTAAATCTTTCTCAGTTTTTCATCTTAAGATGGCTCCTGCAAAGGCCAGCAGCGTTGCTTTTCCCGTCTCTGAATTGAAAGCAGTTGACCCCATGCTGCCCCCTGCTTCCAGGCCTGTCTCGGTTGTCATATATTGTGAGTCCCTGGCACCATCACTGTTTTCCAAGCCAGTCTTCTAGGTCTTACTTTCAGGATGCTGCTTCATGGTATGAGGATATAGTTTACAGTGTTGTAGTTTTTTTTTAAAGCTTTGTTCTTTGAAAATACTTTTTAAAAAGAAATCTACTGGTTAGATTTATTATCTCACAAAAATGTTTCTAGAGATTATTTTTTTCACAGGTGTTTTCTTTCTCATGCTGATGATCGACTGATTTTTGTCTACAGGTAACCTCTCAGTATTTTTTCATTTTAGAGTCTATTTACCAAATGACCATTTTAGTGTTAAAAGGTACTGAGGAATTGAGGTATGTAAATCAGGTGACATAAACATGAAAATTATGTGCCTAAATATTTTTGTAATGGTGTAAAATAAATACTTTTTCCTGAAAACAAGTATTAAAATTCCTTTGTAACTGCATACAGAGACTAATCCAGAGCCAGAAGTCTGCCCGTATTTTAGAGGTTGGCATCCTGTTAGTTGATTAAGACCCCGTATGTAGAAAATACTATTTTCTATACAAATGCTTTTATGAATAGTACATAGGACTGAATATCCAGTGTCTTGTGGCATACTTGTGGTAAATTAGAAGGAAAGAAATGCTAATCTTTCTGTTTTCAGGATGTTTCAACTGCATTATCAGGTTTCTAAGCTTCTGAGTAGCTTTACACATCAAGTAGAGGCATTTTGGTACACGCAGACTCAACGGGTGGAAGCACATTAAGGTGTGTCAGAGGGAGAAGCATATTAAACCTCTTTTTAAGAAAAAGATTGTGGTAAAATACAAATAAAACATACCATCTTAGACATTTTTAAGTGTACAGTTTAGTAGTGTTACATATATTCACATTATTGTTCAACCAATCTCCAGAACGTTTCCTTGCAAAATTAAAACTCCATACCCATTAAACAGAAACTCACCATTTTCCCCTCACCTCAGTCATCGGTAACCACCATTCTTTCTGTTTCTATGAATTTGACTACTCTAGATATTTTATATAAGTGGAATTGTACCATATTTGTCTTTTTGTGGCTGGCTTATTTCACATAGTGTAATGTCCTTTGTGTTTTTCCATGTTGTAACATATGTCAGAATTTCCTTCCTTCTTAAGGCTGAATAACACTCCACTGTATGTACACCACATTGTTGATCCATCCTTTTGTTGATGGGTACTTGGGTTGCTTCTACCTCTTGGCTATTGTGAATAATCCTGCTATGAACATGGGTGTACAAATATTTTTCAAGATCCCACTTTTTTGTGTGTGTGTTTTTTAGACGGAGTTCTACTCTTGTTGCCCAGACTGGAGTGCAATGGCACCATCTTGGCTCACTGCAACCTCTCTTCCCGGGTTCATGCGATTCTCCTGCCTCAGCCTCTGGAGTGACTGGGATTATAGGCATGCACCACCATGCCCATCTAAGTTTTGTATTTTTAGTGGAGATGGGGTTTCACCATGTTGGTCAGGCTGGTTTCGAACTCCTGACCTCAGGTGATCCACCCGCCTCGGCGTCCCAAAGTGTTGGAATTACAGGTGTGAGCCACTGTGCCCAGCCAATATCCTGCTTACTTTTCTTTGGGTATATACTCAGAAGGGAAATTGCTGTGTCATATGGTAATTCTATTTTTTTTGAGAACCCACTCTACTGTTTTCCATTATGGCTGCACCATTTTAGAATCCCACCAAGAGTGCACAAGGGTTCCAGTTTCTCCACATCCTCATCAACACTTGTTATTTTCTGTTTTTCAGATTGTAGCCGTACTAATGGATGTGTTGTGATAATCTCATTCTGGTTTTGATTTTTATTTTCCTAATGATTAGTGATGTTGAGCATCTCATATGCTTGAGTTGGTGTTGAGTTATAAGAATTCTTTATATTCTGGATTTTAACCCCCTTAGAAATATATATCTAAGGAGATATATATTTTTTAACAGCTTTCCTCCTGTTTTCTAAGAATTTTGTAATTTTACATCTTAAATTTAGATCTTGAATATATTTTGATTTCTGTATATGTTTTCAGTACATATTTCACCCTTTTAGATATAGGGTATCTTGCATATATATACAGATACATCTTTATAGCATCTAAATCTTAAAGGGTTAAATATATATATTATACGATAGTAGATATACGTAGGTCTAAAGGGGCTTAATTAGATATAGTATACGTATATATATATATATATATATATTTTTTTTTTTTTAAACACAGGGTCTCAGGCTGGAGTGCAGCGGCCTGATCACAGCTCACTGCAGCCTCAATTTCCTGGGCTCAAGGAATTCTCCTACCTTAGCCTCCTGAGTAGCAGAGTAGAGGTGCATACCACCACACCGCGCTCATTTTTTTTTGTAGAGACGGGGTTTTGCCATTGCTGCCCAGGCTGGTCTCAAACTCCTGGACTCAAGCAGTCTGCCTGCTTGGGCCTCCCAAAATGCTAGGATTCCAGGTGTAAGGTGCTGTACCCAGCCCCCTTATCAGATATATTATTTGCAAATACTTTCTCTCATTCCACAGGTTACCTTTTCACTCCTTTGATTATATCCATTGACTTTGATACACAGCAAAGTTCTAAATTTTTATGTAATCCAGTTACTTACTTTTACTTTTGTTGCCTGTGCTTTTGGTGGCATATCCAAGATACGCCGCCAAATCCAATGTGAGTTTTATAATTTAACATCTTAAATTTAGGTCTTGAATATGTTTTGAGTTAATTTCTGTATATGTGGTACAGTAAGGGTCCAACTTCATTCTTTTGCATGTGGATATTTCATTTTCCCAACACCATTTGTTGAAGAGATTGTCCTTAACGCATGTGTTTTAATCAACTTTAAAAAATCCTCTTAGAGTCTGATTTTTTTCTAATCTGTTGAAATTAGAATTCATCTTTGTGATAGCTTATTGTCTCACTTGGCTTCCTTGAAGCATAGGCTGTCAGTATTGGGCAACACTATAGAGGATGCACTGCTAAGAGGAGAAAGCACAGAGCTGGTGCCATTGTGTACCCACAGGGGGTCAGCAGTTACCGGGTAACTTCAATTCTTCTTTTCTACAGTTCTCATCACTTGGGGCCCATGTATCCATTGGTTCATCCATCCATCAAGCCAGATTGAGTTCACTGGGGCCAGCACCCATCCTCTAGTAGAGCCCTGGCATCTACAGATGAAGCTCAGAGAGGCACACTTTCCCGGTGTGGTCAGGGAGCCCGCATTTAAACCCCAATCAGTCGGACTTCAGACACCCTTGCTCTTTGCCACCATGCTGGGTTCTCGTTTCTCTTAGTCTGTCTGTAATAGACTTGGCAGTACCAAACTCATCACCGCTCTATACTTGTCAAATGTTATTTTTCATTCAGTGTTCACACACTAGATTTAAAGCTTAAGCATGAGCTGGTAGCTGGTTTAATCTGAGAAGGCACAGCAGCGATTCCTTTCCAGCTGTGCTAAAGGTGCCCTCTTGTGGCAACATCTGCTTTCGGCAGCTAAATGATAGAAAGCAGTTTAAGAGGAAGGAAAAGCAGTATTTACTGAGGGCTGACTATGTGCTTTCACCAGGTTAGGGCTAAAATGTGCCTTTGCATATTTGGTATTTTCAGCACTTCACTGATGCATAAATGGTGGCTTTAGCCAGGCTAAGGAAGTTGTCCAACATCACTCACATGAGAAATGTAAACCTGGACTTTGATTCCAAAACCCTTTTCTTTCTGAGGAATACATTTCATATACCATCCCTCCTTGTTAGAGAAAGCAACAGGAGGGTTTTGTCAAGAGTGCTTTATCATATCTGCCTATTTATTTTCAGATAATTTTTTCAGTGAATATTTTTGAGGACAATGTCCACAAACGACAGAATTATGAAAATATAGCTGAGATATGCGTATGAATATGTGGGCGGAGGAATTTCATTCCACCTGCGAATGGTAGGAAAGGTTTCCTTGGAGAAATGGCATTTGAGCTGATTCCTGAAAAACAACTAGGATTTGACTGAGAAAATACTGGCGGGACAGCCCTCCCACCTTCTAGGGCCTCTGTCCCACTCCTTGACTGGAGTGCATCTTTCCTTATAGTACGTGCCCTCATCTCTGTGGGTCTTCCTTGACCAGCCTGTCTGAAATAGGCTCCCCTGCTCTCACCACACCGTGTTCTCTTCTCTCCCTTGCTTCATCTCCATAGCACTTCAAGCTCTATGAAGACAGAGGTTGGGTCTGGTTTTGTTTTTTGAGCATAGCAAGGCAGAAACATGGCCTCATTTGCATTTTAGAAAGATCACACCAGCTATAGTATTCGGATTGTATACTGTAAGTCAGAGGTTGGCAAATTCAGATGTCTCACAGGGGCCAGGCGTGAATGCAAATGAATGCAGTTAATAAATACTATAGTGAGTGGTGGGGCTTGGGATGCATACCTGCTCAAAGGCATTGAAATAAAACAAAAAAATCTACCAGCCAGACTTAGCCCTTTAGCTGCTAGCATGACTAAGTTGAACTACTACAGATCAGATTTGCACTGTAACAGGATCACTGGGATTTCTGCATGGATGACTGTCAGGTGGGGTCGTGAAAGGGCAGGACTGAAGGTGAGTGCATCAGATAGAGCAGACTGTTGTTCTAGTGAGAATGATGCGGTCCTAAAGTACATTTGTTCTTTTTTTCAGAGAAAAGAAAAGGGATGTGAGTTATTTTAGGAATTAGAATTAACAGGTGGTAAGTGTGTTTCTTTTTTTTTAAGTAAAGTCTCTTCTTTATTTTTATTTTTTCCTTTTTTGCTGAAATGTGTCTTCAGGAGACCATTTTAACTTTGAGAAATTTTTTAAATTAAGCATTTTATTTTCATTGTTTTCAAGAAACCACCTTAAATACTTAATTAAAACTTGAGGCCTATATTGAAAACGGGTTCCCTGATAGTTTCCAGAACATTATTTGAAACACCTATTTCCTCAACTAAGATTTAAAATTTTAATTATCCACTGTAGGATGCTAAATAGACTTCACCCATTATCACTTTGGATTGTTTTTTTCTTTTTGAGACAGAGTCTCCCTCTGTCACCCAGGCTGGAGTGCAGTGGTGCGATCTTGGCTCACTGCAACCTCTGCCTCCCGAGTTCAAGTGATTCTCTTGCCTCAGCCTCCCGAGGAGCTGGGGCTACAGGCTTGCACCACCATGTCTGGCTAATTTTTGTATTTTTAGTGGAGACAGGGTTTCATCACATTGGCCAGGCTGGTCTCAAACTCCTGACCTTAAAGTGATCCACCCACCTTGGCCTCCCAAAGTGCTGGGATTACAGACATGAGCCACTGCGCCTGGCCTGGATTTCTTGATATCTTATTGTTTTCATCATCCATCAGAATTACGAGTTCAGCTTCTCTCTGGATCAAACTGGCAGTTCTCAGGGTGCTGTGGCGCTAATAGTGACAAAGTAGACTTAAGATGGCCACATGACACTGACAGGGAAACTAATCATCTTCACCGGAGTCGTCAGGTGAATGGAACCTTTCCCTAAGGGCTCATGGCCCACCTGTGCTAGGGCTGAGAGTCCAGTGCTGCACATGGCCATCTCATGACCTAATGAACACCTCAGCATGCATGCTTGCAAACCTAAATGTTTTTAAAGCTGATTTTGATCTCCCAATACAAGAATGCTGATTGTCCTGCATTTTAGGTAAGCCAGTAAGTTTTGACTCAATTATTTTAACTTACGAAACAGTGGTGTACTTTCACTTAACCTCAATGCTTTCTGAGTATAAAAGCAGGAACGTTTTTGAGGTGACTAACTTACGTTTCCAAGAGTTTTCCGAAAAGGTAATATTTGAAGTGTAGCAATGAAACAGAGTGCGTGCTATCCTACAGTAAAAATACATTTATTGAGCTCCACAGACATTTTTTTTAGCACCTTGTGTATCGACACAGTTTAATCCTCTAAACAGTCCTTTAAAGTTATCTTAGTGTTGTTTTAGAGGTGGAACAAGCATGGGAAAGTTTTGTTGTTAGACAGTGGTATTTGTGAGACAGTCTTTGCTTAGAATATAAATTCGCCTTCCTGTAAAGCCTATCTTTTTCTCTGAGGTCATGGAGCTTCCTAGAACAAGCAGTAAAGTAAATGATGTTTGAGGGTGAAAGAAATGTCACAGTACATATTATTTTAAATCAAAATATATCTGAGTCCCCATCTTGCCACCTACCAGGAAATTCAGTCCCAGTTCTTTGCTGAGGTTACACAAGATCCAGGAGAATTTCCTGTGCCCAGAAGATACAAGAGGGACTCTTGTCTTCAGTCCATCGTGGTCACTGCTGAACTCCTTAGTGACCAACTCTAAGGTGTCCTTTGAAGGCAGATGGTACAACAAATTGCAAACTTTGCCCTGGTAATAGTTTCTACTACTGGAAATTCCAGTGCCTAGAGTTCAACCTGTTTTGTACTCCATGTAGTCATTCCTCTGATGTCTTTCTAGAGAATGAAGCTCACATTTCTGCCATTCTCAGAGCCTACTAACATCTTTTTTCCAACTAGGGGAATTTCTCTTTTCTAGAGTTCAGACTTGTGGGAAAAAGCAAGGAGAAAGATTGTGTTTTTTTTTTTTTTTTTTTTTTTTTTTGAGACGGAGTCTTGCTCGGCCGCCCAGGCTGGAGTGCAGTGGCCGGCTCTCAGCTCACTGCAAGCTCCGCCTCCCGGGTTCACGCCATTCTCCTGTCTCAGCCTCCCGAGTAGCTGGGACTACAGGCGCCCGCCTCGTCGCCCGGCTAGTTTTTTGTATTTTTTAGTAGAGACGGGGTTTCACCGTATTAGCCAGGATGGTCTCGATCTCCTGACCTCATGATCCGCGCGTCTCGGCCTCCCAAAGTGCTGGGATTACAGGCTTGAGCCACCGTGCCCGGCCAAGGAGAAAGATTGTTTGCAAGCAACATGTTTTCCATTCTACAACACACATCTTCCCTAAACACAAAGACCTGACTTAGAAAAAAATAGGTAAACAAAAGCCAGATCATTGGAAAGAATAATTCTTACAACTTCTCATGGTAGCTCAGTTTTATTTGTAAATTGGGGAAAATAACGTTGTGAAGATTGGTTTATAATTAGTGCAGTGCTTTTAACAGCAATCACTTAACAATGGTAGATAATATTTGCAATAGACTTGTTTTATCTGCCTAATCATCTTTCTCTGTGACCAGCCTATTTTCCTTTTGAGGGAATGCATCTTCCCCAACTGTTGTAGCCAAATACACCCAAAGGGTGCTGCCATCTTATGATGAAGACCTATGTGCCTAACCACAATGACAAGTTGGGTAAAGGGTAGCTAATAGTATCCTACTTCCCTGGCCATCAGGACTTGGGTGATGGCCAACTGGACAAGGGTTAAGCCCGTGGCTCTAGCCATGAATATATGTAAGCTATTAAGTGCCATGAAGGAAAAGGATACAGGGATCCGACGTTGTCAAAGAAGCTGAGTCTAAAGTCGTTGAACCTTGGACAAGTCATTTTTCCATTTTCAGCCTTGAATTTTCCCTTCTGTAAGACAAGAGGATTGAGTGAGAGATTCCAGAAGGACCGTATCTGGGCTTTGGCAGCCTATTCTCACTTACCTGCTTCATTTACAGGCTTCCGGTTGCTCTGCAGAAGGCTCAGAGTGTGCAAAGTTCTGTTGTTGCTGCTGTACAGGTTAGAGTGCACCTGCTAATTTGTCTCTTTGCCAGTTATGTAGAAAAAGTAAAGGCAGTTGGGACCAGCTGTCAAGTGAGCACCAGGGAAAATTTGAAAGCCACTACAAGTTTGCAATTCGGAAATCCACAGGGCTCTGAAAACCAAGCTGCTTTTTGTCTAATTTGGCCACAAAATCGGACCTGAAATTCATGTCAATACATTTTATTGTGGCCGTATTTCCAGCCATAGGTTTGTTTGAGAATGTGCTGTGGACGTTTTTTGAAATACCGCTAGCCACAAGGGTTTTGGATAAGGGACTGTAGACCTGTACTATTACCTACCTGGTCATTAGCCAGCACTCTCTAGGGCCAAAATATTTTCCCTGTAAGGTATCTCATTTATAATCTCAACAGACCTACTGGCACATTGGTATCATCCTTATTTTACAGATGGCCAGTTTAGAGGTTTAGCTTACCACAGATTATACAGTAATGGCCAGATGAAGAGGAGAAATCTTGAAACTTGGCTGGATTTGGATCAGCGGGTATGGAAAAAGGTGGTATGGTATTTTAAAAAGCTGTAAATATTTTAATGGGAGGATTCTGAATAAAATAAGATTTTAGGCTATCCCTTGGTTGAAATGGAGGAACATGAGGTATAGTTGGAGATAAGGAAATGCAAGGCCAGGTACTGTGGGCTTTCAGCTCTTTGTTCTGGAATATTTAGAAGGACTAATAAACAATGTGGCATCAGATGTGCAAGCATCAGATGATTCCACTGCTTTCCCCATTAAACTTATAGGATATACCTTGTGAAGACTAGCATGGATATAAATGACAGTGGTTCAGAAACACTTCGTAAGTTTGTCACATAGATGATGAGTTGACTTTTTGACAAACTTTATGGAAGGAAATAAAGTGATACTGCTAGCATTCATGCCACAAAAATGGGACTCTGACTCTCTATGGAACCCAGAGGGCAGCTGGGACTCAGGCTAGCAATGTGGTCATTGACAATCATGTAATTGCTTCTTCTCTTCTCCCCAGCCTCCCCCAAATCAACCTGTTTTAGAGAGTGGGAGAATGTGTAGGCAATGTGGTCATTGACATCCATGTAATTGTTTCTTCTCTTCTCCCTAGCCTCCCCCAAATAACCGGTTTTGGAGAGTGGGAGAGTGTGTAGGTATAGGATTACACAAACAATGGGAGATGCTGTTTTCCATAATTTAACCAGGCAACCCTTTGAAGAAATAAAAGTTTTCAAAAATCCCAGAGTCGGAGCTCCCCCAAAAAGCAAGTAAAATGGTACCCTCTACCAGTGATGCAGTACCTGGATGAAAACACATTTATACTACTACTCAGTGGAATGAGGGGCAGTACAAAGGGCAACTCAGGATTTATCCCCAAAGGTAGAATAGAACAATCACTGGAGAGAGTAGCCAGAGTTAGGCCCTAAGCAGAAGAGACAAATGGTTATAGGCTATGCTATAACCTATATGCTAATCTGTTCAGTGAGTAAGGGAAGAGGCACTGTGCTTGGATGTGGGTGTATGATGGTGAGGAAAACAACTTGGCCCTCCCCCTCAGGAGGCTTACTGTCAGAGGGGGAAATAGTCATGCAAAACCAAATGGCACCTGGGACAAGTGCTAGGAGACTTCTTTAATAAGGGGGTCTGGTCACTTTGTAAGTCCACCACTCAAAAACCACCATTACTTTTGGTATATGGCCTTCATTAATTTTCCTAACTATACATATACACAAAAATAGATCCCTTTGCCAAAACTGGTATCATTCTGTTCAAAGGTATCTACTACAACTCCCATCTGCTGCAATCCTGAGTTGTTTTTTCTTCTAAGCTACTAGCACTAGATACAAGAATTTTGTGGCCAGGTGTGGTGGTCACACCTGTAATCCCAACACTTTGGGAGGCTGAGGCAGGCAGATCGCTTGAACCCAGTAGTTTGAAACTAGCCCGGGCAACACAGCAAGTCCCTGTCTCTACAAAAATAAAAATAAATTTAAAAAATTAGGGCGTGGTGGCCCACACCTGTGGTCCCAGCCACTTGGGAGGCTGAGGTGGGAGGATCCCTTGAGTCAGGAAGGTTGAGGCTGCAGTGAGCAGCAGTGAGCAGCAGTGATCATACCACTGCACTCCAGCATGGGCAACAGAGCAAGATGCTGTCTCCGAAAAACAAAAAAAATTGCAGATGTAGTCCACATATGTTCATAGTGTGTTTTTTAAATGCAAACACTTGTCTACTAACACAAGAGGCAAATGAGTAAGACAACAGAAGAGGCCACACAGCAAAGCAGTTCACAAAACTTGTAATTCAGGCTGTTTGAAAGCTCAAAACCACCAGCCACCCAAGTAAATTTCTGTCATGTACAAATAGATGCTTAGAGGGGATTGAGTACCTTGCAAAAATAAAAAAGGATATACTTAGAATGACTGGCACCACTATTAGCTCCTAAGCAGAATTAGTTTCTCATGTTCACTAGGCTACAGCACAGCTGGTGACAAGAGTAGACTAAGGGACTTGAAAAGTCCCTCTTGGGAACAAGTTCTTAACCTGAATCTAGATTTTCTGGTCAAGAATTTAAAGTGGCTCAGATCAATCTATTCTGATGCAGTTCTCTACCTGATCTTATTTCTGGAAGAAACTACCCCAATGCAAGGCCATATGTTTTCTTTTTTAAAGAGTTTAAGCTCAGACATGGTGGCTCACGCCTGTAATCTCAACACTTGGGGAGGCTGAGGCAGGAGGATCACTTGAGCCCAGGATTTCCAGACTGGCCTGGGCAACATAGTGAGACCTCGCCTCTACAAATAATAACATAAATTAGCTGAGCATGGTGGTGCACACCTGTAAACCCAGCCACTCAGGAGGCTGAGGTGGGAGGATTACCTGCGCCCAAGGAGGTCAAGCCTGCAGTGAGCCAGGATCTTGCCACTGCACTCCAGCCTAGGCAGCAGAGACCCTGTCTCAAATAATTTTTTAGAAGTTTATATATTTATCATATTAATCCAAAGTCCATTTAATTTCAGGGATCATCTAATTTTGCTAATGAGTGAAACCATTTATTTTAGAACTACCTGAACTCCACAAATATAAACTCCAGTGGGCAGAAAAACACATTTAGCCAACTCTACAATCAATCATTAACAACGATGAGAATACCAAAAAGTGAATGTTCTATAACCAGGCCAGATTTGCAATAGGCCTCCTTTCTTCCAAACTTCAGAAAATCAGGAGACTCTCCACCTAATAGTAGTGCTCATGGGACAGTGAATGACAAGAAAAAGGGGATGAGTCCTAAATCATCCACAGCTGGTATGGTAGAACCAGCTCTGCAGGAAGTATTTTTTTTTAAAGACAGAATTTCTTAGGGAAAGTCATGCATTTCATGTTGGTTAATTCCAGCAAAGTTTGACAAAAGAAAAATCTTTAGCTAGACCTATATGGCCAAGAGGAAGGTAAATTCATTCTCTTGAGATCGTGCCTATTCCTTTTTGCTGTCTCTATACTCAGCATATACTTCTACCATTAACACTTACCTGCTGCCTTCTTGAAGAATAGGGCATGCCACATCTCTGAAGCCACAAGCCAAGCATAGTACCCAGTGCAAGTATAGGCCCAAATGTTTGCTGGATATTAAGAGTATATGGAAACATAATGAAAGCCTGTCATCACTGACATTTAAATGTTAAACCGTCACCATCAATTTGGACAATTAGAATCCATTTCCAGTTTACATGGCAATTCTTCGATACTCTTCAAAGAATAGCCTTTGTGTTCAGATTACTTATTACTCAAGCAAAATGACATTTTAAGTACCTTATATTCTATAATTCTTTATACAAACTAGTATAAAGCCAAACTGAAATTAAAAATCATATTCAGAAAAGGAAAAACACGTCCGTATAGTTGTCAAAAGATCACAATACTAAGGGTACATAACGAGTTTATGGAAAACTATTAGAAAAGAAAGAGTTTAATCAGATATGCAGATACATGAGAACAGTCTATAAGTGGGTGGATGGATGCGTGGAAAACCCTTTAAGATTTTGCAAAGGATGAACTTGATATTAAAGAAGGGAGTTAATTTTTATGGTAAAAGTTTTATCAGTAGAATTATGTGATACAGAAAAGTCATTTTGAGAGAAAGTCATTTTAGAATAAAAGGTTAAAATTTGGAAATTCGTCCTCTTCTGTGTTACATGGTTTTCCACACTGGCATTTTTCATGAATATGGATTATAGTTGGGAAAACCTTTTATCTCTGATTTGGTAGTTACACACCCCTAGGGTCATCAGCACACGTGTAAATATTGCCTATGGAAATTCACCAGCCCTCAGTTACTCCAAGTGCCCAGTCCTAATTGTCCATTGATAGCAAAGCAAATATTGTGACAAAACAAGTTTTATTTTGCAAAACATAATGTGATACGAACTCCACTACAAAATAAGGGAACAAGCTATTTTTAAATTATATAATCCAGCAGAAGAGAAACAGTGAATGGAGGTCTAGGGACTGAAAGGATCTCTTGTGGCAAAGGGAAAGAAGACAAAAATACATCACCCAAGATGAGGTAAAGGGGACCAAGAACCACTGAAAAAGTAGTGCAATATGTCCAGGAATAAAAGAAACAGACTGTATATATATATATTTGCATTGTTAATAACATGCATCATTCAAACAATCTCTTAATAAAAACTTAGTGAATTAATCTAATGAAAATATTCACACAATATTATGTAGGCAAGTATGTTTAAAAAAATATTTTAATAAGCATATTCAGAATGGCAGACGGGATGGGAGAAGGGAATTATTTTACAGTGCAAAATTACTATGCATAAATTTAACATCTAATTTGAAATTTTAAATGCCTATTTAAATATTCAAATACATTTTAAAGCTCAACAAACTTGTGTTGAACTGAATTGCCGATCCTGAACTCTATTTAAAAATACATCATGAAACAGAAAATACCCATTCCAAATGAAAATGATAGTGCTTTGTTGGGGGTGGGAATGAGGCGGGGAGACTAAATCACTATTAACAGACTTCTTTTCCCAATGCAATTTGTCAAAAGTTCAAAAGTTCTGAAATGTACTAAATCTTAAGCAAATTAAATTCATGATATTACTAAAAATTTTTAAATAGTGCAATGACTTATCAAGTTATAGTGGCTGCATTAAGAACAAATTATTGTGTGAAATACCTGTATTAACACAAAATACAATTAAATATTTCCTTACAAAAAGCTGAGCATTACGCATTATAATAGTGGAATGTCTCATTAGGTATATTTTTAAAAGATTAAGAAAAGCAACATTTCCTAAAATGTATACATGTGCCATATTTGCCAACATGCCTGAGAATTTACTTAAAACGTTTCTGTAGTAAGTTTGCAAGAACTTCACAAATCTGCAAATAAAATGCATCTTTTTAAAAAGGTGAAAATGGCATCTCCAACACTGCAACAATTCAAAAGCACAGCATCACTAATCTTTAAAACATTTTATATACCATCTTTGACAAAGAGCTAGGATACTTTGGATTCATTTAATAAAAAATTATTTAGAAAACAGATTGTGACCATCTGCTTGCTAAAGCTACTGCCATTCTGGATAAATTAAAGTTTTAAGTAAAACAAAACAAAAACAACAAAAAACTCACACTTCTCAACACTTCCACCCAAAATTTTGATTTACTTAGATATGTATGTAACAACAGTGAATGTACATTAATATGAAGTCAAGTGTTGCAAAGTGGCTTTTAACACTGTTTGGGGGAAAAAAAGTTGTTCACATTGGTGAAGGGAAGCAGTCTCAACATATGTTAACAGTAATACTTCATGGGGGTAAGGCCTAAACGATAATTTCTCAGTGCAAACCTTCACTCAATTGCATCAGACAGTTGAGCCATTAAAAACAAGACCACAAAAGCTTTATTTTAAAAAGGCATTGGCTCTTGAACTGATGGCTGAAAAGTGAACTGGAAGAAGCATTTGGAGTATGCCTGTGTGAGAAAAACAAGAATTAATAATATTTTATAAAAGTTTGGATATAGGTTGGTCTATCAGCTATATAAAACTACATTTTTTAACAAGAATTTAGCACTAAAAATAAAATGGCACTCTTACAAGGCTATGCAGACGGATAATCCTATTTGTAATCACACAGAGCAATGATTATTGTGTATCTTATTTTCACTTTGGAAAAGCATTGTCAAATCTGAAAAACTGGATTGTAACTAGAAAGTCTGAAAAGTTTTCAAACTTCACTTTCTCTTCATAAAATCAATACTGCCTGCCCACAGTTGTTCCTTGTGTGCCAATATCTAAGTATCACTTGACCCCTCCTCTGTTTATTTAATGCAGAAATGGGAGATTTTATGATGCATATAAAAATAACAGGATTCTGGTCAGCATGATATATTTAAGCACTTAAGCTGACATTAAACTTTTGTCTTGCTTCAAAAATAATTTTGAAAATTATAGCAAATGCAAAACAAACTGCAATGTAAGCATCATGCTTAATTTCAGAATTCTCAAATTACTTGCCCTTAAGTAGAAATCTGAAAAAAAAAACAAAAAAACAAAAAAACAAATTTTTATAATCTTTTATGAATGCTTTTACCACCTGGATAAGAAATATGACTTAATTACTACACAAACACTTAAAATTCATTAGAAAACCTTAGCAAAATAAAATGAAAGCTGACAGACTCAGAATAACAATTCCTCTCATAAAAGTTTACCAACTGTACAAGTTAAGAAAATTATACAAGCTTTTGTATTAAGAAAGGACAGCTCAGTCAAGACATATGTACTGTAAAAATCTTTCAAAGGCTACAAAGAATCTGGAAAAATACAGAATGTATTTCTTCAGCCCAGATAAGAATATGGAAAGACATCATTGATGTCAACAATTTTACATATACAAACCTGACCTGGTTTATTTTTAAACTTCTATATATAAAAAAATCATGCTAGCATAATTTTCAGGATTCATAAGGGTTTCCTTAATAAAGATACTCAAATTGTTTGGTGAGAAAAAATGTCTGTTTTAAAGACATTTCAAGAAACTCAAGAGAAACTGGTATTAATTGGACTTGAGTTTTTTCCCATTCCTCCATCAAACTAAGAAAAAATTACGTTGTAGTGAAATTTTATGATTAATGCATCAAATGAGAAGGTACAGATATCTTTAGTTCATTCAGATTTACCAAAATTAGTAAATTTGAATGAACTAAAGATATTCAAATGAGAAGGTAGAGATATATCTTTAGTTCATTCAAATTTACTAATTTTTAAAATACCCTTAAAAGAGTCTGACAGCTTTAAAGTAAAAAAATCTGCAAAAGGCAGAATTATGAAACCTCATTTCCTAAAGTTAAGACTCAATTCAAATTTTCAAATTGCTTCAAGGAAATCAACTTTTTAAGGTACCCCATCAACCCTGAAAATTTTAGTCACACCAGAATTTACTCCAAAGAAAGTAAAATAGGTCTAAAATTTAGTCATCTGTGTTTTCAAGTTCTTCCAATTTCCCATGTGAGATTGCTTCTTGGAAAAATTCAGAAGAACCTGGACTTTCTTTTCCATTGCTGTTTACCCTTCGCCTTTTGGCAGGTCTCTCACTTTTTTCATCACAATCATTTTCATTTCTTGCAGTCATATGAGCAAGTTTTGGGTCAGTGGTAAGGTTATCTGTTTCATAACCATTAGTATCCATATCTGCATGAAGTGGTTTCTTATTTCCACCTGTTGGTCCATTAATGTGTAACCCTTCAACTTTTACTTCCTCTTTGTTTAATATTTCACCTGGTCCATTAGATGACACTCCTAAGTTGAAAGAAATATAAATGAAACCACAATTAGAAAAAAGTTAAATTTGCAAACTATTATAAAACAGCTTATTGTAAAGTTGTTATTGTTATCAAGGAAGCAAGGTATCAAATCTATGTGTACATAGTCTAAATTCTTGCTCTATTACTTATTAGCTATGTGGCCTTAGGCAAATTATTTACTCTTTCTGTACCTCCATTTCATTACATATATACAATAAATATCATAATAGATATTCCTCACAGGGTTGTTGTGAAAATTAAGTAAGTTAATAAATGTAAAGAACTAAGACCAGAATTTGGCATACGTTAAAAGCATATCAGGTATATTTGACAGCAAATAAGCACTGGATCCAGCAGTCTAAATAAGCTGAATTAATGGAAAATGCAATAAATAACTCAGATTTAACAAAAGGTTTTCAACATTCTAAACCCACGTAAAAGCAAAATGAATGCTTTCTCTTATAAAAGCTTGAGAAACTGCCATCTAAAGGCAAGATGTCATGGCTTTTTTATTCTTAATGTAAATCTATGGGAACTGTTTTAATCACACATGGCTGGGTGCAGTGGCTCACGCCTGTATTCCCAGCACTTTAGGGAGACCAAGGTGGGTGGATCACAAGGTCAGGAGTTCGAGACCAGCCTGGCCAACAGGGTGAAAACTTGTCTCTACTAAAAGTACAAAAATTAGCCAGGTGTGGTGGCGTGCACCTGTAGGCCCAGCTACTTGGGAGGCTGAGGCAGAAGAATGGCTTGAACCCGGGAGGCAGAGGTTGCACTGAGCTGAGATTGTGCCACTGCACTCCAGCCTGAGCGACAAAATGAGACTCTGTTTTGAAAAGAAAAAAAAAGATCACACACTATTTACCTTAAGTAGACCTAAATAATCTGTCATAATGTTAAAAAACTAATGCTGCACTATCCAAGCATATACTTGAAAGTGCTGAATTATTTACTTAAGTAAAATACAAATTACTTAAAAAGTAAATACAAAGTCTTCTATAATAGGTGAGAAAAGTAAAAGCAAAATTATTCTAATAAAAGAAAACAAAAGTTTATTTTAGAGTTGACTGTAAAATGGAATGCAAATGTTGGTGATAAGTAAAATACAGGATGCATCACTGAATTACAATTTAATTGCTTGAAAAATATTTGGCATAAAGGATGAGCCTCAAATACTGTATTTTGATTAAAGAAAATATTCTATTTTGACCAACTCAAAAATGCACTCAAATCATGAATGCACATGGGGATTATGCATCATAATATACTGAGGAGAACAATTCTGTAGGAACAAGTCCAAAAAGCTAGCTGAGACTGTGATTAGGTCAAAAATAACTGTAAGATTTCAAAGTACTAATTAAAGCCCCATATAAAAAAGTAATATAATATTGGGATGAAAAGTTCCTTCCTTTCTTTGAAAAAGCTGGCAGTCTTGACTGTACATAATGTGAGTGGTTTTTGAGCTACAAGTAATTTATAAGTAACTTATGAACACTTTCCTAGCCTAACAGCATGTTCTCATCAAATAGATTTTTAAAAAGGAAAAGAAAATGATTTATTTGGTGTTAATATGTTAAGAACAAACAGGAAAAGCAGTAGTAGTGCCAACTGTCTGCCTCCCTGAGCCTATACCGTTAGTCCCAAGGTCAGAGTCTCAGCATCTTACTCTGCTTCAGAATGGATGTGACAGACATTAGACATTAAGTCAATAAACCTTGGATCAGGACATAGTTACTGGGCCCTAAATTCTGTTTGTATGGTTTATTCTTAGAAGTAGTGAGGGAACAGAGAGGGGTTATGAAATGAACTAAGCATATACACTCCAGCAGTACCAATGTGAGACCAAAGGTCAGAAGAGGATCAAGGCTTTCACAGTGTTTCTCTTCCAGTTTCGGTCAGGAAGAAGTCAGCTCTTCACTGGTACTCTCCTATCACTAGTTTCCTCAGAGGAAACTTTCTTCTTGGAACTCTTTTATTTAACAAGACTTTCTTCTTGGAACTCTTTTATTTAACAAGACCATTTAATCAAAGAAGAAATCAAAATAATTCTCTGGCTCTTACTATTGATCAGCACAGCTCTGGTCCACTGTATATTTTAAATGGAAACACTATCTGAACCTCAAACAATTAGTATGCTTTTTTCTTCTCTTTTTCTTGGAGAGAAAAACAAATATTTCTGTAGAATATTAATGTACAGGTTGATACTGACTATATCTTTTCTCATTCTTCAAGGTTATTATGCTATCAAAGAGAACTTAAATATTCAAAACAGTGCACTTGTTACCTTACGTCAAGGTATTTCACAATTATCTGCAGATCTCATGTGAAACTGCAGGGTTTTGACCTAAGAGTTAACATAAATACTTGTATCTAGGCATCAACCCAACTATATAGACAGGAAAAGAGATGCTACTGAAAAAGAACACATTTCTTACAAGAAATAGTCACTGTTGGTAGTATGCTTTATTAAAATTACTTTTTAGTGATGTCCAATCACTTTGTATTGTTAGTATATATGTATGCTGATGTTACATGTTTCATGTGTTATTATTTTTTACTTTCTGCTCTGGAAGTTTAATAGAAACCCAAACTGAACTTCCCAAGTCACTGAAAGAAAGTGTCTCTTATTATGAAGAAAGAGAAATGTTTCTCTGGTTGCTTACCATTTTGATTAGTAGTGCTTACAGTGCCATCTTCTTTCTCAGACTGGCTGTTACTACTATTTGATGCAGTTGGGGGAGGGGACGGTGCTCGACTAGATGCAGCGCTTTCACTTTCATCTAGAAGACGATCCATGTAATCCCTTAAAATTAATAAAACATTTTATATTAAAAGCTGAAAATTAAAATTAGTTGAGGTTAAATTTAGAAGGCTTTATTAACAAATATATCCTAATATTCACTTAACATTCATTCCAGTGCTTTATCTATCACACCAGGATCTGAATATTTAAATGAAAAGCTCCTTTTGGTTACACGTTTATAGGAAAAATGCATAAAGGCTTTAAAGTAACAAATTTGAGAGACCCATAAGAAATTTTGAAGCTTGTAAAGTTGTAGGCAAGTGGCCCAACTAGAACTAGAAGATCTCTTAACTGAAGTGATAGGGGTGATGTCTAGCAAGAGTACGAAAGAATTTCGGTACAAATACAGATTGAATTTTAAAGCTCCTAAAGGCAACACCTAAAAGACAGATTTGAGCCTTTTAAAAGGACTGATTACCTCCTAAAACCTTCCTGGATATTTTTGGTATTATATTTCTGCCAGATCTGAGCTATAAGATGCTAACTAAATTCCTGGGATTATCTGCTGGTTTTATCCTGTCACTTTCTCATTGTATGTGAGCTCACTTCTTCTCTAAGTCATTCCTGCACTACATAACTGTGGTTAAGTGACACAGGTGAGAAGATCTGGGATACAGCCTTTTCTCTCTCAGGTTTAGTGTATTACCTATAAAATGTAGATAAATCATACCTCTCCTATCTAACACATATGGTGATTGTATTATGTATGTACATAAAAATGTTTCATAATCCAAAAAGTGCTACTAAACCACTAGAATAAAAGTCAGCAAACTATAATATTTATTCTCTACCTCTTAAAGTATGCTGATACTAGATACTGCACTAGAATTCCCCAAGGACAGGGATTTTTAGTCTATTTTGTTTATACCTGCACCACTGTTACCTAAGGTGTGCAAGGCACAGAACAGAAAGATCAATAAAATTTTAATTGTTACTTATCCTAAAATTCCTTCAGCGTAAGTATGATAGAAATATTAAGACAAATCTCTTAGAATTTTGTGAGCAGAGTAAATAAGAAGCAAACAGTGGAAGCTCTGAGGAATTTCCTTAAAGTGTGTGTTAACAGTCTATAGTATGCTATTAATTATACTTATCTCAACCTATATGGTCATCACTGTCTCCTAGGTTATAGGGATTTAACAAATATAGGATTGTGATACCTGACTTCAAGAAACTTCTAATAGTCTGATTAGACTGATTAGACTTCTAATAAAACTAATACATACTTACAAATTACATTGTATGCCTTATTTTCCTCATCTATAAATGAAGGGAATTCAATTAGATGGTCTTGAAGACCTATAAATCTATATAGAATTAAATTATATGGTCTTGAAGACCTCTTGAGCTTTATGCTAATCATCATAATTATAGAAAAATTACATAAGAAATTTGAAGCACACAGACATAAGTGTGATGAGTCCCAAAAGGACTTCAGGTGCTAAGGCTAACAGAAGATGCATGATGAGGAATTGCTAGAAATAAAAATGTTATGGTGGGAATGGATAATATGAAGGAAGTTAAAAGCCAAAGCAAGGCCTGGCATGGTGGCTCACACCTGTCATCCCAGCACTTTGGGAGGCCGAGGTGGGCGGATCACCTGAGGTTGGGAGTTTGAGACCAGCCTGACCAACATGGAGAAACCCCATCTCTACTAAAAATACAAAATTAGCTGGGTGTGGTGGCGCATGCCCATAATCCCAGCTACTTGGGAGGCAGAGGCAGTAGAATCGCTTCAACCCAGGAGGTAGAAGTTGCAGTGGGCCGAGATCATGCCACTGCAGTCCAGCAGCCTGGGCAACAGGGTGAGACTCCATCTTAAAAAAAAAAAAAAAAAAGGCCAAAGCAAAGGAAATAAGAGTTGATATCAAAATTATTTTTAATTTCTGGATACAGTCCATAATTCTGTGGAAGGATAGTAATTATTATTATCAATATTTCCTAAAGATTAACAGCATCCAGAATGTTCAGGAAAGGGCAGAATGAGACAAACCATCCAGAAAGCTGAAGCAGCATTCGGGTAACCAAAGTTACGCTGAGTTAATTTTAGTTTGTGGAAAATTACTTGGAAAGCTGAATATTTTACAATGAAATCTCCAATAGGGCTCCCAATTCTTCCAGGTAGTAAATAGGGACAATGTGTAGCAGAATCTTTCAAAGGCTGTTTGTAGGCAGAAAAAGGGAAAATGTGTTTCATTCTGGTGAACAAATGGAAGGTCAACAATTTAATGAAAAAATGAACAAATGACTTTCAGGATAATGTGCTCTGAATTATGGATTTTGACCTAAAAAGGAGGATGAGAAAATTCACTCAGATTTCTCTCTGAACACATTAGCTTAATGTTTTAGGAAGTCACTTAAAGTGCTGCTATTAACAGGAAGAGATGGTTCTGGAAGCAAATCAGAAAAATTTATCCCTATCTGGAAAGAAATGTACTATTTGGTCACTGCTTCTTATAGAAGACATAACACAGCTAAAAGGGAAGAGTCTCAATACAAAAGTATGATTCTTTCAGTTAAATAAACTTTATAAAAAAAAAACCCAGTGGGGCTACAACTGAAGCCTACAAAACCATGGTATTCCTGCCTAAGGGAAAAACACATTAGTTCACTTCATACCATTATACCAGGTGACCACTATTAAGATATTGTTTACTTTTAACTGTGGCCACTCTACCTACAGAATATTTAACCTTAAGAGTCATCAAAGTTACAGATAAAAGTATCTTCAAAAAGTTTTCAGAAGCTACAGGGAGATCATTAGAGAAATTAGAACATTTGGTGGCACATCCCTACCTAACCCGTTAAGCTTGATATCACAGAGGACCAACTAAACCAGCCCACACTTTGGTGATGCTTTCTGAAAAAGAAAACTGGATGAACCATGGCTCTGACCCAGCATGGCCGTTCTTATGTGGTTACTGCTGATGATTACAGACTGACTGTAGCTCATGTGTGAACATTACTTCTGAAATGGTTGAAAAAAATAAAAGATGTTACTATTGCTTTTCCCTATATAACAGCTTGAAAACCATGACTATTTTAAGATATATCTGCAGACTAGATAGCTAGCTATATCTAATTCTACATTATTATGCTTGAATACTACTAATAAAAAAAATTAACTATAAATTTAATATTAAGCAATGAGATAAAATTTGGAATACTGCTATTTATGAAATTCCACTTTAGCAATCACCAGCTTTGAATAATGGGGGATGACGTACACAGTCCATTGTCCCGTGATTTCCAAGGGTGAATCATACCCATTTATTCCCTTTCAGATTATTTTACTGTGGGCTTTAGAGCATTTGACCTTCTAAGGAAGTGACCAGCAGAGATACCTACAAATGAACTTGACAAAGAAACAGTGCAATCTAGGACTGTGAAGAGCAAGATGAAATAAGCATACAAGCACATCTTTCTTTTCTTTTCTTTTTTTTTTTGGAGACGGAGTTTTGTTCTGTTGCCCAGGCTGGAGTGCAGTGGCGTGATCTCGGCTCACTGCAACCTCCGTCTCCTGGGTTCAAGCAATTCTTCTGCCTCAGTCTCCCGAGTAGCTCAGACTACAGGCGTGCACCACGTCCGGCTAATTTCTGTATTTTCAGTAGAGACGGGGTTTCACCATGTTTGTCAAGCTAGTCTCGAACTCATGACCTTATGATCCACCCGCCTTGGCCTCCCAAAGTGCTGGGATTACCGCAGTGAGCCACTGCACCCAGCCCAAGCACATCTTTTAAAGGTAATTATTTGGTCAGCTTTAAGAACATCTTTACTGGAGAACCTTGAATAAGTCACAGCTTTGCATTACTTTTTAATTCTGTAAACATTAGGGAATAATTAAGGACAGTACTGTAAAGTTAATTCCACCATAACAATCACCATTTTAAAGCAATTCATGAGAGAAGGGGTTCAATACTCTTTCTATTTAAGTAACAAATTGCCAGTGGTAGTGGAATGTTTCACTCCAAAGCTAGACTGAATGAGGTGGAAGACAATAAATTCTCTTAACATGGGAATAAATTAGGCATATCAGACATTTCACATAAAGAATGGATATAACAACCCATATCTGTCACTGGGACTAAGCTAGAGTTGCATTACTAATTCTCAAATATTACTTGTTAGAGGAAAATTTCAGGAAAGCTAGGAAAAGGAAAGTCACCATATACATGTTTTTTTCCTCTATAAAAAACTGTATGCCAGGTGCAGTGGCTCACGCCTGTAATCCCAGCACTTTAGGAGGCCAAGACAGGTGCATCATTTGAGGTCAGGACTTCAAGACAGCCTGGTCGACACAGTGAAACCCCGTCTCTAATAAAAATTCAAAAATTAGCCAGGCATCATGGCGGGCACCTGTAATCCCAGCTACTCGGGAGGCTGAGGCAGGAGAACCGCCTGAAGCCAACAGACGGAGGCTGCAGGGAGCTGAGATTGCACCACTGCATTCCAACCTGGGCAACAGATCAAGACTATGTCTCAAAAAAAAAAAAAAAGATTAAAACTGTATGTGCTTGTACTGAATGGAAGTGAATTTAAGAAAAACATGGTTTCACAGCTGTTCTGATCCATTTCTTCTCAACAGTGTATTAAAAATATACATTCTAAATCTTGCTTTAATGATATGCTTGTCTCATAATATGAACTGTAGTTTACAATATTTCATAAGACACTGAAAAGTCTAAATGCCTTATTTATGAAGATATAATAGATGGTAAAGTTTAATGTATATTATAAAAGCAAGATTGTATCGCTTCTCGGCCTTCTGGTTAAGATCAAGTATATAAAAGCAAGATTATCAAAATCATAACTCAAGAAAAATCTAGAAAAGCTTAGCAAAAATGTATATATAGCTCTTAAGGAAAAAATTAACTCACGTTACACCAGGATGAAGATTATATTTCTTTTTTCCAAATCGTGTTTGCTGAGCAAAGAAATCATAACGTTCAGATTTTTTCCACATGTAATAGAATGCTACACATTCACCAACTGACCTTGTTCGGACCTATAAGAAACAATTGCTTGTTTTTAAGAATCTCCTTTTTAACAAAGTTACCTCATGATAAACATCTGAAGTTTGAAAATAAATTTGGCTAGTTCTTAACTGATATATAATCCTCTATATAAAATACAACTCTGTAGCTATGTTGAAAGCTATTCTTTCTAAACGTCTATTAAGAGAACTAATATATTGGCAACGTCTTCAGATACATAGCACTGTGCTTTTTAAAAGGCTACTACCATCATCCTAATTTACTAGAAAAATATACTCCTGTATTAAAAATGTGTGGAAGTTGGCCGGGCGTGGTGGCTCACACCTGTAATCCCGGCACTTTGGGAGGTTGAGGGGGGTGGATCACGAGGTCAGGAGTTTAAGACCAGCCTGACCAAGATGGTGAAACCCTGACTCTACTAAAAATACAAAAATTAGCCCGGCGTGGTGGCAGGTGCCTGTAATCCCAGGTACTCGGGAGGCTGAGGCAGGAGAATCACTTGAACCCCGGGGGGCTGGGGGTGGGGACAGAGGTTGCACTGAGCTGAGATCACGCCACTGCACTCCTACCTGGGTGACAGAATGAGACTCTGTCTCAAAAAAAAAAAAAAAAAAAAAAAAGATAGAAGTGGCATTCAGGTTAAAATAAATGTTATAAACAGTTTGCTAATACTTTTACTCACAGAGTACGAGTACCTAGAGAGTGTATCTTTAAATTCCCTTTTGATAAATTCTCTTACTAGTCCCAACAGCAATCCAGACTCAGTTAATTTACTCTCTAGAAAGTCTGGGAAGATGCCACAGTGAGTTAAAAGTACAATAACGCTAATGCTTTGTCTACTAAGTTAACTCTTGTGGCTTACTTTGCTGTACCTATTTGTGCAACTGAATGATTCCCCTCACATAATGTTAAATGCCTACAGAATTCAATGATGCTGACAGAATCCCTTTTTGCTACTTAGCCACCAGGAGAGCTGGTGGTAGGGGTGATGTACATACATAAAATGCTGAGGATTTAGGGCTGATGTATATAAATAAAATACTGATAACTTTTTTCCTTTTTTTTCTTTTCTTTTTTTTTCGGAGACAAGAGTCATGCTCTGTTGCCCAGGCTGGAGTGCAGTGGCACCAAACCAGTAACTGCAGCCTTGTCCTCCCAGGCTCAAGCAAAACCTCCTGCCTCAGCCCCTCAATAACTGGGACCACAGGTGCAAGGCACCACACTCTGGTAATTTTTCTATTTTCTGTAGAGATGGGGTTTTGCCATGTTGCCTAGGCTGTTCTTGAACTCCTGGGTTCAAGCAATCTGCTTGCCTCAACCTCCCAAAGTACTGAAATAACAGGTATGAGCCACTGCACCAGCAATACTAACAATTTAAAAGGAAATCCTGTGTGTGTATGTGTTTTGGATGCAACATACTTCTTCATCCCATAAATTTCTGCTCTTGAAGTAAATATTCTGTAGCACTGATTGCACCTGAAGGACAAGTGTTGATGATACCCTCCCTTACCCAACATATATTTTGCTTTCTTCCCCTATTTGCACTTTACAGCTCTGATCCATACTGCTCTGAGATTGTCCTCTCAAGCTCTTTTTTCGTCTCCTCTAGGATCTTATTTCTAGATAGATTCAAGCTAAGTCAACTGTACTTTACTGAAAGCAAAAAGATAAAGTCATTTTGGGGCATGCAAAGTTAAGATTACGAAAAATCTTCAACAAAAGCCCTCATAATAGAACTTATGATTCAGATCTGAACTTTAATTCCAGATATAAAAACAAACCTGATATTTTCACTAGAGTACTCTTCTCTCTTTTAAAGAATTACTGTCCTCTTTTTGTTCACTAATTTAGTATATTATGTAGAGGTTGGCTGACTTCTACCTTGTAACATTTAAATGCCACTGTCCCAAATATTTATAAGAAATCAAGGTTATACTTTTAATACTTATGTTATTTGGCTCTAAGTTTCAAGCCACCTAGTAATTTCTTAGCTCCTTTAAAAAAATCATATTGGTCAGGGTTGTTGCTGCTGCTTGTTACATCAGCTATCATTCCAGGAGTCCCTTCCTTAGGTAATTCAGCATGGTTTGGTTTAGAATGTTTTAATTCAAGCAGAAGTGCTAAAAAACAACAACAACAACAAATCTCATCCAAAAATGTTGTCCCTTTCAATCATGAAACAATGAACTTTTTTCTTTTTTAATCAAAAACATACATGGCCAGTCACATAATGTACCCTTTTCTTGAATGTTAACTATATTTGAGGTTATCAGATGATATGAACACAACATTAGGGGTATACAATTTTGAAACTACATTGTCTTCTAAGTTATCCTAAATGCTAAAACTAAAAATTTATCTATTAGTGTTATCTGCAGTAAACTGCCAACATTCAACAAAATAGTTAAGAAAGAACTAGTTGGGAGTGGGGCTCTTCACTGCCCAGTTCCTGCTTTAAAAAAAAAAAAAAAAGAACAACAATAAACTAGTTAATGCAGGACAAAATTTAAGAAATGAACCCTCAGGGTTTGTAAATAACTTTTATTAATAACAAAAAATATTAAATATGTGTCAAAAAAATCAACTGGATACAATCCAGTCACACCCAGATGTATAAAAGGAGAGATGTGAGGCCGGGCGCAGTGGCTCACGCCTGTAATCCCAGCACTCTGGGAGGCCGAGACGGGCGGATCACAAGGTCAGGAGATCGAGACCATCCTGGCAGACAAGGTGAAACCCCGTCTCTACTAAAAAATACAAAAAAACTAGCCGGGCGAGGTGGCGGGTGCCTGTAGTCCCAGCTACTCGGGAGGCTGAGGCAGAATGGCGTGAACCCTGGAGGCGGAGCTTGCAGTGAGCCGAGATCGCACCACTGCATAGCCTGGGCGACAGAGCAAGACTCCGTCTCAAAAAAAAAAAAAAAAAAAAAAAAAAAAAAAGAGAGATGTGGTAGAAGACTATTCAGAGCCTCAGATATAAGCCCAGGTACTTTCAACAAGGTCCTGGACAAGCTACGACACAAAACTTAGAAGTTATCTTTAAGGAATTACATAAACCAATACCCTTGTCATTTCTACTAACTAAAAATAATGTGATAATCATAAGCCTAGGAATTTCCTACATTTAATCTCCAAGACTTTAATTCTGCCTGTCCTAATCTGTTGTCCTAATGTGTTACTCATGGAAACAACACATTTTTCTATTCTATATAATTATATAGTTACTATTAAAAATCATACCTAATTTCAGTTATAAGAATTAAGCCCTAAAACAAATCTGTAAGTAATTATAAAGTTATTTGGAGTATAAATTACATGACTGATATTATCAACATGAAATGATAAATGATTATGTTAAATAAAATCCTCAAATTATAAGAATATAAAGCTGATTTATTGACACAGAAGCTTCTAGAAAATTAAATTAAATGTTGACTAAAACTAAGTTAAATATTAAGTATTTGATTTTAGACCACTCAGGATTTAAGCAAATGTAATAAATATTTTAATTGCAAATAATGTCATGTTGAAAGTGCTTTAAAGTTTCCAAATTATTTCAAAGGCCCTCCATAAAATATTTAGTCACAGACTGTGGAAAACAGCTATAGCTATAAAGAATTGCATTGCACATACACACCCCAACTATAAGATGATTAACATGCTTGTAAATGAGTGCAATTCTTAAACACCTGCAATATGATACACTGAAAACAGTCACCAACAGGGAATTATAGGTTAGGAAGTATAGGCAGCTTTACTGTAATTACTCACTAAATACCACAATATTGTCATATTAATGATGAAACCTTTAACACTAGACAACATAGCAAATTAAGACACATGACCATTTGAGTTAACTAAATTTCTTTTTGCAAAAAAGAGATTATCATTACTTACTTTATTAGCCTGAATCAAATGAAAATCCTTTCCATAGGCCTTCAGCCCTTGTTCAAAATTTCTACACTCTTCCTCTGTCCAAACAGATAATTCCTCTGACAAGATGGGAGGAACAAACTGTTAGACAATATTCCCCCAAATATTGCATAAAACAAAACTACAAATGAAAACTTAACTTTCTGGTAAAAATGAGGGAAACATTTTACTCCTGAGCTCTATTACTAATTGTTGCAAAAGATAAAGTGACAACAATTCCTTATTTAATAAGATTTTGAATGATTTGGTCCCTACCTCTCAAGCTTCAACTTGGGCCACTGTCTTCTTAATGCTTCATGATCAAACTATCTTAGCGCCACCTTCCAATTCCTTAAATTTGCCACGTTCTTTCTTACTTCAGACTTTGTACATAGTGTCTCTCCTTTGCCTATAATTATTTCTTGCCTCCACTTCATCCCCTTTCACTGAGATAATTCTTTCCCATCCCAACACAAATATCACTTCATTCTGAATGCTTTCCCTCAAAGCACTACCCTCTCCCCCAGCTAGGTTAAGTCCCATTACTACAGGTTTCAATAGTACCCTCTAATTTTCCTTGAAGAATTCATCAGCTATTTTCCAGTTTCCCTACCTAAGCTCTAAGCACCACAAGGGGAAGGGATTTTGCTTATAGTTACATCCTCAGAACTCAGAAGGCACTCAAATTTTTGTTAAATAAATATCTCTCATTTGTTACTTAAATATATATATATAAGTAATAATCTTAGTGAAGGGGGGTAGGAGCCACATTTAGTATAAAAAAGAAAAATCCAAATTTTAGTCATGGCTTCATTACTGATGAATTATGTTTGCTTTAGCCAAGTTACTTTAGTTCAGAGATCTCAGGCTCATCAATTTTTACCTTTAAGTAAAGGTATTATCTGTCATAGTTCACAGAGCAATTATCAAGATCAAATAAGAAAATATTTATAAATATGCCTTGAATGCATAAGACAGTATAAATTTTACATTTTACTTACATGATCGTATTTTCCCACAAAGAAGGAAGGGACAATCTTAATCCCACTCCCCATAATGACTTGTATAATACTTGGTATTTTGTAAATATTTATCAAACTCAGAAAAATCAGTATTATTAAGTTTAGGCTATTATACCCAGGTAAACTGAAAAGCTTAATTTTAAAATTTCTGCCAAATCATGAAAATAAATAAAACTATACTTACCTCTAGCTGCTTTTACATTAAATCTTAATCTTCTCAGTGCTTCTTCTGTATCAAAATTGCATTTAACCAATTCATATAAAGCCTAGAAAAATAAAAGGCTTGAATATGTGACAAGGACTATAAACAGTTCAATGCTACAAGAGTAAAGGTTTTCAAAATCCAGTGTTCTCATTCTTTTGAGGGCAAATAACTTTACTGAATAGAACTCCAAAGAAAACAAATATGAATTCGATCCTGATAAATTAACTACCTTTAAATATGTACAAAGTAGGATATGTAAAAATTTGGTGGCCATAGTATCCTAGGAACTAAAAATAATTCATTTTATATCAATGAAAATCCCTTCTTCGTGGCTTCTTGAGATTCCTATAATTTTAAACAAATCAGAAAAGAAAAACAATGATTAAAAAGGTAAAAAAGATAGGTTCATGGTAGGCTCTGGTCTTACCATGTACATAACATTATCTGAGGTGAGAATTCCAACTTGATATCCACAGATTCTTAGGGATAGCCAAAGGAATTTTAAAAAGCCTAATGAAAAGTATATACAGGCAAAATAAAACATCAGGTTTTTGTTTCAGTTTTGAGCTTCACACCAATGAAGTCAGTGTGGTAACAAGGGGTATCTTACAGGGATTATAACCTCAGATTCCTTTGATAATGTTGACAGAATAACAACAATGCAAGTGACAGCATTTACATGTATAAATGTGTATGGCAAAGTTCTAACCGTTATTTCTTATTCACATACCTGTTCATTGTCTTTTATGTGAGATCCTTCAGGAATTGCTTCTACACCCTTCTCATCACCTGTTCTTCTAGACGCATCTTTAAGAAATATAATCACTTTATCTTCTGGTAAGTACTCAGGGTCCCACAGGAGCTGATCATCATTTTCATATACTAAATTAGTAAAAGAGAGTGTTAAAAAAAAAAATTTCTAAAAACTGACAGAGTCTGTGTTACAACATATTACTAAATAAACAACTCAGAGCCAAATGTTGAGAACTGAGGTATAGTGTGGTTCTACTGCTTGCCTGACTTCTTTCTTGGGCAACAACTATAGTTTAAGTGAATTAAACAATTTAAACAAAGAGGAGGTACCACTTTATGCCCCCTGCAGATCCAGTCTGACTTTATCTTGAGTTTACCAAATTCCAAGCTCTCTTGGTTTGAATACCATCTCTTGATTTGAATACCAGCTCTACCACTTACTATGTGTATTACCTTGGGCAAATTACTTCCCTTCTGTCTCATCTGTGAAAGGAGGTAACAGTAACTCTACCACATAGTTTTAAGGATTTAAAGTACATTACAATCATTCTGGCACATATTAAAATCCTATAATTGTAACTGTAACTACTGTTTTTGAAAAAATGTCTAGAAGAATGCTCACCAAATGTTAACACTGCTTAATTCCTGGTGGTGGTATTTGAGGTAAATTTTACTTTATATTTTCTGTAATGCTTGAGTGTATAATGTGTATAAATCACTTTCACAAAACAAAAGTCATTACTTTTAAAAGGTATTTTAAAGTTTCATCATAATTTCCATTATAAGAAGATTAAAGCCTAAATCTAATTAAAACTCAAAAAGTAAGGAAAGGAGGATGACCTAAGATCAAATCCTGTGGAATTCTAAATGATAAGAAGAAAACATGGATAAAATTCGAAAGTCACAAATAGAAGAAATACCAAGAATGTAACCTCATAGATGCTAAGGGAAGAGAGTGTTTCAAAGAAAAGCTTCAAAGACTGGTTAAATTCTGTTGAGTGATGAGGATGAGAACTGAAAAGGTTATGCCAGCTTTACTAACAAGAAGGTGAATGCTGTGAGAACTTTCTGTAGAGAGATGGAAGCAGAAGCCACATTGGATAAGATTGAAAATGGAAAGTGAAGAAATAAGACTGTTGAAAAGTTTAGTTATGATAGAGATAGGGGAGTAGCTAGAGAGTAGAGATGAAGAAAGTTTTTATGTTGTTTTGGTTTGTTTTCAAAGATCAGGCAAACGTGTAAATGCCAACAGGAAGGAGCCAGCCTGAGAAACATTTTGACTTTAAGAGCCAAGAATAACAGTGTCAAAGTTTCTTTTATTATGAAAAGAAATTAACAGCTAATTAAGCATATCCTATGTACCAGGCAATGAATTTTTTTTTTAGATAAAGTCTCGCTCTGTTGCCCAGGCTGGAGAGCAGTGGTTCGATCTCGGCTCACTGCAACCTCCACCTCCCAGAGTAGCTGGGACTACAGGCATGTGCCACCACACCCGGCTAATTTTTTGATTTTTTAGTAGAGACAGAGTTTCACATGTTAGCCAGGATGGTTCTCGATCTCCTGACCCCATGATCCGGTTCTCGATCCGACCCCGTCACCCACCCACGTCGGCCTCCCAAAGTGCTGGGATTACTACAGGTGTGAGCCACCGCACCCAGCCGTATTATTTTCACACAAATTATCATGTCCCCTCACCCTCACACACTTCAAAACCTTCTTCTATCTTTCCTTGTTTCCCAAAATACTTTTGTTTAAAGTACAGCTCAAAGGAAAATATTTAGAAAATTTTCCTTAATAAACATCATTCCTTTTCTAATCTGCTGGTACAATCCTAGTTATACCCTAAATTATAAATACAATAAAACTACTATGATAAAATGAATCTGGATATACTGCTATTGATTTCTATTCTCTGCTCAGCCTCTGTTCTCTGCAGACTAAAGTTCTTATATTCTTGGGATCTGTAGGGTAGACAAGGCCATACAAGGAAACCCTAACTCGGAAATAATTCAGCCACCTGTTCACTTAGGCACCAAATGTTTACTAAGTGCCTATGGGGCAAGGATCGACCTACTTACTAGTAAGGCTACAAAGATGAGCAAACAAAAGGTTAAAATACACTGTGGTTAGTATAAATGATAACTTACATCAATTTAGGAAAAAGTTAAGTGTAGCTTAGGAGATTTTGTAACCAAAACAGACACAAGTCCAAAGGAGCATGCCTGGAATGTTGTTATAACTAACAAATCATGTTTATTTAACTGTTTGAATTAGGAGTGCTAACCAATGAAGAATATATAATCTGCATGGAGAATAATAAAAAAAATCAGATGGCAGAGAGAAAAAATTTGTCAGTGTCTCTCCAAGATACTAGGTAAGGAAGTTTCCATTATCAATGAAAAGGAGAATCCTGATCCATTCGTTAAGTAATTCCTAAAATAAAGATATCAGGATATCTTAGTTTTGTGGCACTTAAAAAAAAAAAGTCTGTGCTCACAAAACTGATGAGAAATATCTTGTGAAATGTTTTCCACAAGAATGCACTCATCAGCACTGTCCCTTTGACAAGTTTTATTTCTAACAGCATAGTTTACCTAATGGTCTCACAAATTTGGTTTGTGGTATAGGGTATTCTAAGTAGAGACAAATTCTGGGTATCTTGACAAAAGTTTGAGTTTCTAGAACTACAAAGCTGAGGAGTGCCCCTTTACCACAGCAATCCCTCCAAAGCAATCTCATTCGGCTAAGTTTAGTCTATCCTCCTTACACAAACTAATATACTTAAATTCTTGAAATGAGAAAGCTTCATAAATCACTCATTCCTGAAAAAAATTACATATATATACTTTCTAAAATCATGTTAAAATGGAAAATATTAAGTTAGAATTTAAACCATGAAAAAATCAGAACAATTAGACAAGAGAAAGATATAAAGGCAATCCAAATTAAAAAGGACGAAGTCAAATTATCCCTGTTTACTGATGATAAGATCTTATATTTGGAAAACTTAAACACTCCACAAAAAACTATTAGAACTGACAAATTCAGTAAAGCTGCAGGATACAAAATCAACATATAAAATCAGTAATATTTCTATATGCCACCAAGTCAACATTCTGAAAAGGAAATCAAAAGACTAATCCCATTTTAAACAGCCACAAATAAAATCAAATACCTAGAAATTAACCAAACAAGCGAAAGATCTCTATAATGACAACTATAAAATATTGACAAAAGAAATTAAAGAGGACACCAAAAAAAAAAAAAAAAGGAATGATATTCCAAGTTCATGGATTCAAAGAATCAGTGTTGTTAAAATGTCCATACTACCAAAAGCAATCTACAGATTCAATGCAATCCTTATCAAAATACCAATGACATTCTTCCCAGAAACAGAAAAAAAAGTTCCTAAAATTTATATGGAACCATAAAAGGCCCAGAATAGCCAAAGCTATCCTAAGCAGAAAGAATAAAACTGGAGGAATCACATTACCTGACTTCGAATGATACTACGGAGCTACAGTAACTAAAACGGCATGTACTGGCATAAAAATAAGACATACAGAACAGAACACAGAACCCAGCAACAAATCATATACCTACAGTGAACTCATTTTTGACAAAGATGCCAAGAATGTACACTGGGAAAAGACAGTCTCTTCAATAAATGTTGCTGGGAAACTGGATATCCTTTTGCAGAAGAATGGAACTAGACCCCTATCTTTTGTCACATTCAAAAACCAAAATAGATTGAAGACTTACATCTAAGACCTCAAACTATGAAACTGCTACAATAAAATACAGAGGAAACTCTGCAGGACACTGAACTGAGGGCAAAGATTTCCTGAATAATACCCCACGAGCACAGGCAACCAAAGTAAAAATAGACAAATAGGATCACATTAACAAGCTTTTGCACAGCAAAGGAAACAATCAACAAAGAAACAACCTACAGAATGGGAGAAAATATATGCAAACTACCCATCTTAGAAGGCACTAATAAATAGAATATATAAGGAGCTCCAACAACTCTATTGAAAAAAAGTCTAATAATCTGATTTAAAAATGGGCAAAAGATCTGAATAGACGTTTCTCAAAAGAATACATACAGATGGCAAAAAAAAGTGTCCATCAACAGATGAATGCATAAAGAAAATGTGGTACTTATACACAATGGAGTACTATTCAGCCATAAAAAAGAGTAAGATCCAGTCATTTGCAACAACATGAATGGAACTGAAGGTCATTATGTTAAGCAAAGAGTCAGGCATGGAAAAGACAAACATCCCATGTTCTTACTTATGTGTGGGATCTAAAAATCGAAACAATTGAACCCATGGAGATAGAGCAGAAGGATGGCTACTAGAGGCTGGGAAGGTCGGTGCGGGAAAGGGGTGAGAGAGAGGTAGGGATCATTAATGGGTACAAAAAAATAGAATAACGCCTAGTAGCTGACAGCACAACAGGGTGACCATAATCAATAACTTAATTATACATTTTTAAAGAACTAAAGGAGTATAACTGAATTGTCTGTAACACAAAAGAAAAATGCTTGAGAGGATGCATACACCATTTGCCATGATGTGGTTATTACACATTGCATGCCTGCATCAAGACATCTCATGCACTCCATAATTATATACACCTACTATGTACCCACAAAAATTAAAAATTAAAACTAAGCATAAATAATGAGAATGTGATCATTCACTGTTGATATATGATAATACAAACATTAAAATAAAAAGTATACTGCAATAAAACTATTTTCAACTATAAATTTATAATATAAATACTAAAATATAAACATAAAATAGGTACTATTATCTTTCATTGTCAAAATTTAAAAGAAATTTAATAAAAGAAACAAATGTCTAACTTTCAGTTCTTCATTTATTTGCAGAAAGAAAAACCTCAATGGAGAACACTGCTAACCACTATATAAGTAAAGCATTAAAACTGACATTTCAATTACAAAAATAAATACAAAAGCCAACAGATCATTTATTTTGGCACACAATTATGTGTTCACAGAACATATCATATATACAGAATTTCCATATGTAATAAAGTCACTCCATACTGCTAGCTTCAGTGTTCCTATATGTTGCCTTGAGAAATTACCTTGAGAAATAAGTGGTAGCTATTAAAAATTTAAATGATGTATTAAAACATATTGCTATCACAAAAACTGTACTGGCCTGTGATGTTCCCTTGACTGACTCTGACCTGCTGCTTGCCCTGAGATAGGTGCATACTTAGAATATAAAGTAAGGTTTTGGAGAGAATGCTAAAAAGAAATAAACAACAAAAAACTTCTATTAATGTAACTCCAAAGGGTTTCGTGTATGTTAAGTTGAAATGTGAAGAAAACTGAAATAAAAGAAACAAAGATTTCTAGTGCTGAGTGATGTCACACTGCACATGAACTCATTAAACACACACATACGGCCAGGCACGGTGGCTTCATGCCTATAATCCCAGCACTTTGGGAGGCCTAGGCGGGCAAATGACCTGAGGTCGGGAGTTCAAGACCAGCCTGACCAACATGGAGAAACCCCGCCTGTACCAAAAATACCAAATTAGCCGGGCGTGGTGGTGCATGCCTGTAATCCTAGCTACTTGGGAGGATGAGGCAGGAGAACTGCTTGAACCCAGGAGGCAAAGGTTGCGGTGAGCCAAGATCGCACCATGGCACTCCAGTCTGGGCAACAAGAGCTAAACTCTGTCTCAAAAAAAAAAAAAAAAAGGATACATACACAGCATTCTTTCTGGAACTCACATGAAGTGAATAATCTGAAACAGACTCTTTAAAAAAAATCTTCGGCCAGGCGCAGTGGCTCGCGCCTGTAATCCCAGCACTTTGGGAGGCCAAGGCGGGTAGATCACGAGGTCAGGAGATTGAGACTATCCCAGCACTTTGGGAGGCTGATGCAGGCATATCACTAGATGAGGAGTTTGAGACCAGCCTGGCCAACACGGCGAAACCCCATCTCTACTAAAAAACACAAAAAAATTAGCTGGGCGTGGTGGCAGACATCTGTAATCCCAGCTACTCAGGAGGTTGAGGCAGGAGAAACACTTGAACCCAGAAGGTGGAGGTTGCAGGGAGCCGAGATCATGCCATTGCACTCCAGTCTGGGCAACAACAGCAAGACTCCGTCTCACAAAAAAAAAACAATAACACACACACAAAAACCCCTTCAAGTATTATGTTATTGTAAGTATGACTTACTTCAGGACTTTCAAATGAAATGAAAAAAAAATGCAAAATTTAAGTATAGAAGTTGTTTTCCCAAATTATTTTTAAAACACAAACATCAAAGTACTCCATTTTTGCTTTTTTTTTTCTCAGACAGAGTCTTGCTCTGTCACCCAGGCTGGAGTGCAGTGGCGCGATACTGGCTCACTGCAACCTCCGCCTCCCAGGTTCAAGTGATTCTACTGCCTCAGCCTCCTGAGTAGCTGGGATGACAGGCGCGCGCCATGACGCTGGGCTGATTTTTGTATTTTTAGTAAAGATGGAGTTTCACCATGTTGGTCAGGCTGGTCTCGAACTCCTGACTTCATGATCTGCCTGCATCAGCCTACCAAAGTGCTGGGATTACAGGCGTGAGCCACTGCAACTGGCCCAAAGCATTCCATTTTAATAAGCATTCCATTTTGCTTACTGAAAGTTTTAGGAGCAAATAAGCTTTTCATGTCAGTTATTCACTCTCGTTTGTTTTTATGCCTTTCATTGATATAAAATGGATGTTTAAAACTGAATTATAAAGGTTAGAAAAGGGTTAAAGTTTAGAGTACTGAAAATACGGGGAAAAAGGTAAAAAAAAACTGTTGAGACATTGTAAGTCACTTTTAAAACGAAAAAAAGCATTTGCTTTTTCCTTTTCTGGCTAGGCTTCTATAGACCAAACTGAAAAAATTAAGTAAATATATTCTTCTCACAGAAATAATGAAGGGTTCTCTTTCACAAACCAATGGGGTTACAATGGGGTTACTTAGTAGGCTGTCATGTTCTTATCACATTTTATACACGAAGTAACAGTTCATTACACTGAAAGCATAAATTCAGCTATGTAACTTTACTAATAACCCACCTTTTTCATTTTCTTTGTATCTACAAATGCCAACTGGAATTTCTGCTTGAAACATGGAGCCCACCATAATCTCCTATTTTAAAAATAACATAAAACATTAGTAAGATCTAGTAACAGATTTTATATCCATTTTCTAGCCTTACCATCTTAGTAAACTGTTCCTGGTTTCTCTGTCATAAAATACAAAAACAATTAACTACCTCAGAGGTACCTTTGTGAAGATGAATGACAAATAATGACTGGATGAAAATATTAGTAATAATAATGAGGTGAAATGCAACATAAACAATAAATACAAACTTTACTTCAAAATATAGAGACAAAGAAGTGAATTCTGATAACTCCATTAGTAAGATAACTGCAAAACAAGTAAAAAACAAAGTCAAATTCAGATATTTTCAGAGTATCTACACTTAAGACAGTGGTCTTAAAATATGATCCCTGGCCGGGCGCGGTGGCTCAAGCCTGTAATCTCAGCTCTTTGGGAGGCCGAGATGGGCGGATCACGAGGTCAGGAGATCGAGACCATCCTGGCTAACAGAGTGAAACCCCGTCTCTACTAAAAAAATACAAAAAACTAGCCAGGTGAGGTGGCGGGCGCCTGTAGTCCCAGCTACTCGGGAGGCTGAGGCAGGAGAATGGCCTAAACCCGGGAGGCGGAGCTTGCAGTGAGCTGAGATCCGGCCACTGCACTCCAGCCTGGGCGACAGAGCGAGACTCTGTCTCAAAAAAAAAAAAAAAATTATCCCTGTATGAGCAGCTAATAGCATCAGTGTCACCTATGAAATTTTTGTTTTTTTTGAGACAAGGTTTTGCTCTGTCACCTAGGCTGGAATGATCATGGCTCACTGCAGCCTCGACCTCCCAGGCTCAAGCAATTCTCTCACCTCGGTCTCTGAGTAGCTAGGACTACAGGCACATGCCACCACACACAGCTAATGGAAAACTGTTAGAAATGCAAATGCTAAGGTCCCACCCCAGACCTACAGATCTACTGGAACTCTGGGGACAGGACTCAGTCACTGGTATTTTAACAAGCTCTCTAGGTGATTCTGACATACACTGAAGTCTGAAAAACAGAGCTTCAAGTTAAGAAAAATAACAAAAAGGGTTTGTATAAAGCTCAGCAGGGGCCAAATGAAAGAAACTCTAAACAAAATAGATAAAGTAGGTTATGGTTTGACTTTCATTAAAACAATACAAAATGAAAAAGTAACCTCCTCCCACAAATATAATTAAATAGGAAATCCAGTAATCAAATCTATATAGTCAAATCACAGATTAGGTGATTCAGATTCAGAACTGGCTGTTCTGAAAAGCAACTGGAAACTACCACTGGTGAAATTTCACAATGCAAGGAGACCAAGATTACAGTACCCTCTTTTGTCTGATGGCTAAAAGTTAAGAACACACTGACATTTTCAAAATTGGGCATGGAAGGTACAAAATCATGGTCTAGAAGTTTTGATAACTCTTAGGATTTGGAAAGTCTCTCTCCTGCTATTGTTACCCCACTGATGTGAGGATCTCATTTTACCCAGTACAACTTCAAAGACGTGCTTTATGTAATAAAGCTATTGCTATACCTAAAAGAAAAACCAATCTTTCTCATGATCAGTTTTCTAAAAAGAATCAAACTTATAACAAATTTTCTCTACCCTTACAATGGAATTCTCTTTATGTCTTCTACTATAAAAAGAGTCCTTTATTGTCACATCTTGTGCCTCTTTTAATTTAACTCACCTATGCCTACCAAAGAACACTGTCACATTACTAACCCTGGCTGGGGTGTTTCTAAACGATCAATGCCTGGATCAATTGCAGGACAATTAAATTAGAATCTATGAATGAAGTCCCTGGTAGTCAGCACCTCTAAGTTACCCAAATGATTCTAACATAAAAACAGGGTTGAGAACATCTGGATTAGTATAAAGATAGGTACTTCCTTTTTCCTGTTCAGTTCTGAACATTTCTTTTCATCTGTTAATTTGTTGTATAGTACAGGGAAGGGAAGGGAAGGGAAACAGCTTTGACGATCATTATATGTAATGTTATCATATATGTAATTTTCCTTTAATCTTTCAAGCAAGCCCCATAAGGCTGACATTGTTATTCCTATACTACATGTAAGAAGATGAAGCTCAAAAATTTGATTTTCTCAGAAGCACACAATTACTAAGTTCTAGAGCTATAACTAAAATTCAGATTTGACTTCAAAACTGTTTCCCCTACCTTAAGTTTCTATAAAAACTCAATTTCGTAAATCTTAAAAAAAAAAAAAAAAAAGAATCTCTGAACCTTGACAATTATTTACAATAAAATCACACTGAAAGAAAACAATCTGCATTTACTCTGGCCTGCTTTATTACATAATTTTTTTCTGAGAAAGGTGTGGTTAATTAATACCCTTTCTGAGTAAGGTATGGGGTAATTAATACCCTCCAGCAATGAAGGTGTTCTACCTCTTAGCTTTTGTTCTTGCATTTAAAAAAAAAGCAGTGAATGCTTAATCAAATACTCTACTGAACACTCCAGATTAAAAAAACAACGTATGTTGAAGATACATAAACTTGAATATGCAGTGGGACAGCAATTTAAAAGGACTCCCACGGTTTCTAGCTTTTTTCATCTTAATTTCTACTTACTGTAAGAATCAGATTAAAAACACGATGAAAAAACCCTTGCCCAAATGGTTAACATAAATTTAACACAAATTAACTTTTGTGATTCTTGTTTTCTGTCTTGAGTCCCATCATTTGCTCAAATTAACACATACCGCACACTGGGCTAATCTTGTCTCTCAACAAAAATAACATTATTTCTTTTATATAAATGATTTGTTTTAACCAGTTCTACATAAAAAAATTTTTTGGGCCGGGCACGGTGGCTCACGCCTGTAATCCCAGCACTCTGGGAGGCCGAGGCGGGTGGATCACGAGGTCAGGAGATTGAGACCATCCTGGCTAACACGGTGAAACCCTGTCTCTACTAAAAATACAAAAAATTAGCTGGGCACAGTGGTGGGTACCTGTAGTCCCAGCTACTCGGGAGGCTGAGGCAGGAGAATGGCGTGAACCCGGGAGGCGGAGCTTGCAGTGAGGCGAGATTGCGCCACTGCACTCCAGCCTGGGCGACAGAGAGAGACTACGTCTCAAAAAAAAAAAAAAATTTTTTTTAAGACATGGGGTCTCACTATGTTGCCCAGCCTGGTCTCAAACTCCTGGGCTGAAGTGATTCCGCCTACCTCAGCCTCCCAAGCTGGGACAACAAAGGAAAACATCATTGCAACCAGCTAATTCTACATAACATTTTGACATATTTTCCTAAGAGCTCACTTCTTTTATAATAACTTAAAATTCTTTAGCTGTATAATTAATTATATGCTATATATTTTATAATTAAAATCTAATCTCAATATATTATCTTTAAATTCATTTCAGAAATTAAGTTGTATATAGTTATGAAGAAGCCAAATCTGTTTCTTCACACAATAAGCTTATCAGTTATAAATGTCAACATTAAATTCAATCATTTGGAGAGTTTTCCTTTTATAAAGTCATACAGAATGAAAAACTTACAAACTACTAAACAAAATTTACTTAACAAATATCAAAGCCTCCACAATTGCTTTCCATAATATTGAAAAATATATATGTGATATTTTTTACAGGGCAACAAATGCCTAATTCAGCACTACTTCAGGACTAAATCAGAAATGTGGATTTTTGTTTTATTTATTTTTTGTTTTGTTTTACAAAATGAGACAGGGGGCCAGGCGTGGTGGCTCAAGCCTGTAATCCTACCACTTTGGGAGGCCGAGACGAGCGGATCACGAGGGCAGGAGATCGAGGCCATCCTGGCTAACATGGTGAAACCCCATCTCTACTAAAAAAACACAAAAAACTAGCCGGGCGTGGTGGCGGGCGCCCATAGTCCCAGCTACTTGGGAAGCTGAGGCAGGAGAATGGCGTAAACCCGGGAGGCAGTGCTTGCAGTGAGCTGAGATCCAGCCACTGCACTCCAGCCTGGGTGACAGAGCAAGACTCCGTCTCAAAAAAAAAAAAAAAAATTGAGACAGGGTCCCGCAATGCTGCCCAGGCTGGTCTCAAACTCCTGGGCTCAAGTGATCTGCCTGCCTCAGCCTCCCAAACTGCTGGGATTACAGGCGTGAGCCACCACACCCGGCCAGAAATGTAGATTTCTAATCTTAGTTTGAGTGCTGACTTCCTCAACAAGATCCAATTCTTTAAATTCATTTTATTTTATAAAAAGATAAATATATCTCTAACCTAGATGTGTTAAGGAATCTGAACATTTACCGAACATTTAAATGTCATAAAAGGGCTTACATCGATTTTATCAATATACATAGTTAGTAAAAAAAAATAATTACACTAGGCTTTTTTAAAAAATATTAATTTATCTAAATTTTGGGAAAATATTGTTCTAACTACCTTTTTCCAGTCTTCTGATGGAATGTAATCTTCATCTTCTTCAGATTCTTCTTCTACTTCACTGTCTAGAATAAATAAATAAGACACCAATACTATAAAATGACTGCTTAACCTGTCTACATCTACAAATTATTTTTACATCTACTATCAAATACTTGGATATGCTCAAAGGTATCTAATGAATTAAGCCAAGATATTTCTAACCGAATAATTAACACCCTATCACTTAAAAAAACAAAACCAAAAAAACCATAAACTTTCTACGTAACTGTATTCTCATGAAATGATTTCCTATAAAAGCTTACGGGAAAAAACCGATTTAGAATAAAGATAATATTACCTTACTACATATTTCATGACAGTTTATTTTTCTTCAAGTGTTTTCTTCTTTTAAACTAGAGAAATTTAGGTGTATTTATGAATATACCTAAAAAAGGCTAAGAGGCAAAGAAAGTAAAAAATGGAAACTAAGGGAAAGACTATGAGAAATAAAAAGATGACCATGAAACAAACACTTAAAAACAGGGCAAGGAAAAAACAAATACAACTGAAGTCAAGTAGTACATGACACAATTATCGTAGTATATTCACTAACAACAGGGACTGTGCATTGCTAAACTAATAACTTACAATAAAAATCCATTTACTGTTGAAAAGAATTTCAGACTAAATGAATGTAAAGACCAGTTTAAAAAATGAGGATTTTAGGTAATACCTAAAACAGTAAAAATTATATTCAAATATTATCAACCAGTAACACTTACTTGTATCAAAATATTTACATCGACGTGGGCGGATAATTTCCTGGGCATCTTGAGAAGCAACAGATTGTGATGGATCATCATTGGAAGACTGAGTTTCATCCTCCTGACCTGATGAATCCTTTATATTCTCCTCCTGGGGAATAATAAATTTAATTTCTTTAAGATGTAAAGAAAACGGTTGCAGATGAAAGGCCATAGCATATAAATTTTGTTCTAATATAAGCAGAAGACTAAAATGAATATACTAGATGTAATATCGTATTCTGGGTTGGATCCTGCAACAGGAAAAAGTACATTAGCAGAAAAACTGGTATAATTCAATCTGCAGTTACTAGCACTGTACCAAGATGCTAACCTTAGCAGAAGCTGATCGTATAGCAACTTTCTACACTAGCTTTAAAAGTTTTATAAATCTAAAATTATTTCAAAATAAAGAAAATAAACACAACTGCCAATTAGCCTTCATTATTTAAAAGCAATAGCATTTTTTTGAAAGTTGGTATAAATGGTCAGGTGCGGTGGCTCACGCCTGTAATCTCAGCACTCTGGGAGGCCAAGGCAGGCGGTTCATGAGGTCAGGAGATCGAGACCATTCTGGCTAACGTGGTGAAACCCTGTCTCTACTAAAAAGACAAAAAATTAGCCAGGCGTAGTGGCAGGCACCTGTAGTCCCAGCTACTTGGGAGGCTGAGGCAGGAAAATGGCGTGAACCTGGGAGGCAGAGCTTGCAGTGAGCCGAGATAGCGCCACTGCACTCCAGCCTGGGTGACAGAGCGAGACTCCATCTCCAAAAAAAACACACAAACAAAAAAAGAAAGTTGGTATAAATAAATTAGAATAAGCACTGGAAAAAAAAAAAAGAAACCTGAAACGACAAGACCAAACTGTTACCTCTCAGGAGTAGATTACAGGGGATTTCCAATTTTTATGTTATGTATTTCTGTAATATCTTAATGTTTAACACTTTTAAAATCAGGAAAAGTAAAAATTATAAAAACAAGTAATCAAAATGTATTAAGAAATTTTAACTTCAATAAGAATAAAGACTACAATCTTAAATATATGTATGTAGACTTACTTTATTTTCCCCACTACAGCCACTGTTGTCATCATTATCAGCATCTTCATCATCTTCACCTTCTTCTTCCTCTTCCTCCTCTTCTTCATCTTCTTCAGGTAGTCGAACAGTACTACCATAACCATAAAGGCTGAGAAGTTCATGAATTGGCATGTCACCTTCCTAAATAAATCAAAATAAAAGTTATTATCTGAATCAGTGATATTTCTGATTCCCAGGCTATAATCCACAAATCTGTAGAGTAAAGAATAAAAGCTGTATCATGAATTCTCAGGTCATAAAAAAGTAAAACTGAAAATATTTCTGAAACCCAGGAATATCCCAATCTTTTTAGTATTTCTATAAAATTAACCAATTCTAATTGCTGACAACAAGATTTTAAGTGTAATTAAAAAGTAGCCATGGTCTAACATGGACTATTCTTTTTGCAATCAATTCAATATATGCACAATGACAGTTAACGCTATGCATGGATGCCCACTCTTAATAAGAGTACCATACTTGAGGGTGGAGAAATAGAACAATGAGAATTAGTCTATAAATTAAGTTAACAAACCCAGAAAGGCAGATGAAATTCAGAGCATTCAGAGCTCAGCCCGAACACATGAAAACAACAACAACAACAAAAAAAAGTAGTAATATACAGAAATGATAATGGACTACATTAACCATATATTCTTTTCTATGGTTATCTCCATTTACACATAAAATCATCTCATGCAATCCTTACCATCTATCACACAGATTTGTTATATTATTTCCATTTCATAGATGAGAAAACAGAGGCTGACAGCTTAAGCATTTCTTCAGAAATCACACAAGTTACAAGGAGTAGAGCCAGATTTAAACAGTCTCTCCAAAAGCCCATATTCATATCAATACACTATGGTGCCTTGGCCAGGGACTTCCCTCAATCCCCACAAAAATCAGACCCTTTGTGGATGCAAAAGAAATGTCCATATGCAATGAAATGAAATCAGCTTTCTATACAAACTACTCACTCTAACCAGTAAACAAGAAAAAAAGAAATGCACAGCATCAGGGAAACGTAACAGAATTCTGATTATAAAAAGAAAATTTAATCCAAATCATGTGAACATATTATACACTTATGCACACCCACATACAATGCACATGGTCTGAAGCAAAACAGTCAGAAAACCACCAGTTTAGAAGCTAGAAAAAAAGGGTAATCATGAATAAGACATGGTTCATATTTCTCCAGCAGTCATGGAAAGAAAGAAGTAAGTCTAGCTAGTGTGTTAAACATATTGCTACAATGGGTATGAGTAAATCAGACTGGATTAGATGACACAACTTCCATCACTCAAAATCCATGTGAGAAAAAATTAATGATTATAATTTGAAAATATTTTCTTATGAAGAACTAGGAAGAAAGCATCATCCAAAACTTCTATTTCACATTACAAATGGATATTCTGGTTATGAATGAGTTTGTGAATCTATTTCTGAAAGATAAATCAATTCCAAATCCCTAATGATTTGCAGAAGCTACAACCTGAAAAAGTGGTAACTTTATCAAGGCAAAGTATTGCCACTCTAGCTAAATAACCCGCTGGCAAACAACTGATAGCTCTTATACAGTGTTTCTCAAAGTACAACACCAACAGTGCTTTAAGTGTTCAAGTATCTGGTCCATGTACCAAGGATCTGATACAGGACATTGGTATTTGGGAATGTGGGAAGTCAGTCCTTAGGGACTAAAACAAAACTTTGAAATAAGAGACAGAAGTGTAATAAGAGAAATATAATGAAAAGGCTAGATTTATTTTTTGAGACAGAATCTTGCTCTGTCACCCAGGCTGGAGTGCAGTGGCATGATCATGGCTCACTGCAGCCTCAACCCACTGGGTTCAAATGATCCTCCCACCTCAGCCTCCCAAGTAGCTGGGACTATACATGTGCACCACTATGCCTGGTTAATTTTTGTATTTTTCATAGAGAAGGGTTTCACCATGTTGCCCAGGCTAGTCTCAAACACCTGGGTGCAAGCGACTTGCCCACCTTGGCTTCCCAAAATATAGGATTGCAAACGTGAGCCACCGTGCCCAGCATAAAGCTAGTTTTACACACAAGAATAACAAATAGCTGCCATAAAGTGTCTTCTTGTCAGGCGTTTGTGATAGGTGCTTTGACCTCACTGTCTTTTTTTCTTGCAACAATGAAGGCAGTGTCAAAACATACAATTCCATTAGATCTGCACTGATAGAGACTTTATTACAATACCCAGACCTCCTAATCTCAGGTCATGTAACTTTGCTTAAGCTCACACCCTGCACCCCAAAATCAGAAGCAAGTTTAGCAACTGATCACTATTGTGAAGAAAAGCCGCTGAAGTCACTAGTATGAATAAGGGCCCTAAAAAGAAAAAACATAAGCGTAACAGTTTGCAACTAAAATTTACATAGGCCTTAAGAGTTCATGAAAAACTTGTTTCATTATTTGATCCTCAAAACTATCCTGTTACTACTACCTTTAATTTTTATAACTGTGTTACAACTAATCCTTTGAAACCACACAGCTAATTACACAGCCGTGCTCTATTCTGAACTCATCTTCTGACAAGATCATGGTACTTGGTTCACTCCAAAAAAAGAGGTGTATAATCAACCAAATAAATGTCCTCAGGCTCTCTACCATTGGTCTGTCTTATCAAGGGCATCCGAATTACCTTGAGGGTTTACTAAAACGGGCTGCTGAGCCTCACCCAAGTTTCTGACCTAGTAAGTCTCCAGTGAAGCCTGAGAACCTACAATTAAAAAAAGAAAAAAAAAATCTCAGGTGATGTTAATGCTGCTGGTATGAGACCACCTTGGAAACCACTAATCTCACAGGTCTGGGATAAGATACCTGCAAATCACCTTATCCAATGGGAGGTAATAAAGCTTGAACATTACTTTAATAAAGCTTATCATATGACATATGATATCCAGCTCAAATATTTGTCAAAAGGATAGGTGACATACTAACTACATGGAGAAAAAATTTTTTCTTTTTTAACCATTATCAAGAATGTAGAATGTCTGACAATCATAGTTAAATTAAGGTTTTTCCCTCTTGGATATACAGATGAGAAGTGTGACTCACTTTATAAAAATTCGTTTCTCAGGCCAAGCGCAGTGGCTCATGCCTGTAATCTCAGCACTTTGGGAGGCTGAGGTTGGCAGAACACTTGAGGGCAGGAGTTCAAGACCAGCCTGGTCAACAAGGCAAAACCCCATCTCCACTAAAAATACAAAACAATCAGCCAGGCATGGTGGTGCACACCTGTAGTCTCAGCTACTCAGGAGGCCGAGGCAGGATAATTGCTTGAACCCAGGAAGCAGAGGTTGCAGTGAGAAGAGATTGTGCCACTGCACTCCAGCCTGGGTGACAGTGAGACTGTCTCAAGAAAAAAAAAGGAAAAAGGAAAAAGAAAAAAATTCATGTCTCAAAGAAAAATTCTCCAACAGCTCCAATATTGACTAAGCAGAGAACAGAGAGTCAAAAGTGGTCTGATCACAGTGCATTTAGAGGGGGAATGCTTGAATTACAATTGTAATAGAACTGGCACAGATGGAGAAAAATCACTCAAGTCACAGCAAATGACAAATGCACAGGTACAGAAACAAAAATGAATAATCCGGTCACCCTGATTAGAGCAGACATACCATTTATAGTAACTAAAAAAAAAAAAGTACCATTTCAGAAGGCTACACATTACTGAAAGATCAGTTACAGATTAATGAAAACGAGGATTACTATTTTTAACTACTTTCTCTAGTTTTATGTCATTTTTAAAGGGATCTGTTATATTCCTGACTCAATTTCAGCATACTGAATAGTTACTAACACTATGGAAGTATTTGGGGGAAATTACACACACAACAAAACACTCAACATGAACTTAGGCAGGTGAAGATTTAGTTTGCTTGCCAAGGAGACTGAGCCAAGTGGGAATCCACTGCTTTCATTCACTACACATTCACCTGTATTATGATCAGAAACTAAATGAAATTAGTGGTTGTGGAAAAGAAAAAATTTAAGAGACGCAACAGGATTCAACCAGGGATTAGGAGAGATGGAGGTCTTGGTGATGCTGAATCCCTGGTTCCATATATTCCTTATATCCAACTACATATTCATATACCTTCTAATAGTTTATTTTTACACAAGGTTATTTTTAGATGGGTTTTATCAAATGTAAACAAAATATCCTTACTTATTCAATCAACAAAATGCTTACTTATGCTGGGCGCAGTGGCTCACACCTGTAATCCCAGTACCTTGGGAGACTGAGGGAGCAGATCACTTGAGGTCAAGAGTTCAAGACTGGACTGGCCAACATAGTGGAACCCCATCTCTATTAAAAATACGAAAATTAGCCAGGCATGGTGGTGCTGGCATGTAATCCCAGATACTCAGGAGGCTGAGGCAACTGCTTGAACCCAGGAGGCAGAGGCTGCAGTGAGCCGAGACTGTACCACTGCACTCCAGCCTGGGCAACAGAGTGAGACCCTGTCTCAAGAAAATTAAAAAAAAAAAAAGAAAAGAAAATGCTTACATAATAGCATTAAACTTGTAACTCAAGCTGTCACCCAATATCAGGTGAGTAATATCAGCTTAGTAAGCAACAAAGAAAAAATCATCACCACCAAAAATACAACTTGAAGCATGAAGTATTAAAAAGTCTCTTATTTAATCTAAGGTAAAAGTGAAAATCTTGCAGCAAACTCTGGGCTACAACTACAATAAAAACCAGAATCAATTTTGCTGAGGAATCCTGTTTCAAATTGCAATAGCATGTATTTGTGTTCCTACTACTTTGTGCTAACTGAAGTCCTTAAAGATTTAGCAAGCATAAACAAGCATCACATAAGGATTATTTATTATTTCCCCTGCCTCTTCTACTCTCTTCTACTTCTGTACTTGTCTTCTCACATGAAATATTCTTTCTTCCATTCCAAACATTTATTCTCCTTGAAAGTTCACCTCCTGGACCATAGTAGCTGACATAATTGGAATCACTGTATTCTCTGGCCATATATTTGGAGTGGGCACATGACCCACGCTTGTCCATACTTTGTTTCTGGATTTTTATCAACAGCAACTTAAGGAAGAAGCACAGACTATCTCAAGTAGTAAATGTGGGAGACCTACAAACTGACAGCATCATATGAACAAAGTTGGTCTGAAAAGAGAAGTCAGGTGAGTCAGGTGGGACACGGTGGCTCATGCCTGTAATCTTAGCACTTTGGGAGGCCAAGGTAGGCAGATCACTTGAGCTCAGGAGTTCGAGACCAGACTGGGCAACATGGCGAAACACTGTCCCTACAAAAAATACAACAAGAATTAGCTGGGTGTGGTGGCGCATGCTCATAGTCCCAGCTACTGGGGGGCTGAGGCAGGAGGATGGCTTCATTCAGGGAGGTCGAGGCTGCAATGAACCAAGACTGCACTGCTGCACTCCAGCCTGAGTGACAAAGTGAGACCCTGTCTCAAAAACAAAAAGAGGTAAACCATGTAGACAAGCAGAAATAGAGAAAATAAATTCTGGTGGCACTTGAGTCCCTGGGGAGCAGATATATTCCTCCTTTAATGAAATTCCATGAGACTTACATGAAATTCTTCATTTTGTCTAACCTAGTTTGAGGTTAGACTGTCTGTAATCTAGTTACAGACAGATTTGTCTCTGCACCCCCAAATTCTGATGCTATAAACAGTAATGATATGGTGTAACACAAATATTCTGTTATTTCCCTCTGAAAAACAGACTTAGGGATGAATAAAACTTGGCCAAAAGTAGTACACTATTATACCAGGGCCTGTCAGTCACTGTTCCAGAGAATTTCTCATTAGTTTATATTACCAAAGGCTATATTCTACCAGTTACTCAAGGGCTTACTTCAACTTAAATTGAAACATCACAATAAAGTGGCAGAGTGTTTTAATCCCATTCACGTAAGTGTTAAAAGAGTATAAAAAGGGGAGAACAGGGTGAAAGAGAAAATTATGTGTCAAGTTGTAAATTTTCAGTTATAGGTCAGGGACTTTTTTGAATCTTATGAATGACATTTACTAAGATTTATTTTGTGTTTATTATGTGCCAAATATTATGTTAAGTGCTTTAGATATATTATTCTTATAATATCATCTGAAGTTTAACAATCTTAAGTAACCTATCCTGAGTCACAAACTGAAATAAGTAGTAGAGCTGGATTACGAACCTGGGCAGTTTAACTCACTGCTTTACACTGCCCTTCTGTACATATGCGTATATACTGCCTTCTTCAAAATCTAACATCAGGTTAAGTATACAGCATCCTGTTATTATGTGAACTAAGAGGGCTGATAATCTGTGACAAATAAGGAAAGTGAGCATAGTACATGATAAATAAAAATACTGGAATGTAGCCAGGCACGGTGGCATGCACTTGCAGTCCTAACTACTCAGGAGGCTGAAGCGAGAGGAAGGCATGAACCCAGGAGTTTAAGGGTGCTTGAGTTATGACTACACCACTGCACTCCAGCCAGCATGACAGAACGACACCCTGTCTCTAAAAAATTAAATTAAAAAGAAACAGGAATACACACTGTATTTGCAGATTGTACTTTAAGAAATGAGTTGTCTTACACTGTAACAAAAGGAGGGGCAATCATGTCTGCATAAGCTAAAGGAAGGCTGGCTGAAGGTGGGAGAAACTGACTTTTTAAAAGATAAACTGACCAGGCTCAGTGGCTCACGCCTATAATCCCAGGACTTTGGGAGGCCGAAGTGGGAGGACTGCTTGCACACAGGAGTTCAAGACCAGCCTGGGCAACAGAGCAAGAACCCATCTCTACAAAAAATAAAAAATTAGCCGGGCATAGTAGTGTGCCTACAGTCTCAGCTATGCAGGTGGTGAGGCAGGTGGATCGCATGAGCCTGGGAGGGTGACAGAGTAAGACCCTGTATCAAAAAGGATAAACACTATACACTATATCTCAAGTTAAGTCTGCTCTAATTTCAAGACAATAAAGTTATGAAACACCAACATATTTATAAGGTTGGAGTGGCATCCAACTCCTAGCTGCAGAAGAGGTGCTAGTTCCTAGCTCCTTCTCCCTCACATCAGGAGGTTAGTCATTAAGAAATGGCAGATGCTAGGCCGGGGGCGGTGGCTCCAGCCTGTAATCCCAGCACTTTGGGAGGCCGAGACGGGCGGATCATGAGGTCAGGAGATCGAGACCATCCTGGTTAACACGGTGAAACCCCGTCTCTACTAAAAAATACAAAAAACTAGCCGGGCGAGGTGGCGGGCGCCTGTAGTCCCAGCTACTCAGGAGGCTGAGGCAGAAGAATGGCGTGAACCCGGGAGGCGGAGCTTGCAGTGAGCTGAGATCCGGCCACTGCACTCCAGCCTGGGCGACAGAGTGAGACTCTGTCTCAAAAAAAAAAAAAAAAAAAATGGCAGATGCTGACCTTCAAGTCAGGGCCATTTGAAGGATGTAGATAGTACTCTTCTTACACCTGTTGTACCAAAACTGACTTACCAATAAAATGCTAATGAAGATAGGAAGAAGGAAAGAGGCTGATTTCCAGCCAAAAAGGCCTAAGGGACCACATCCAGACTGAACTAGAGAGATGGTTTCTAAGGTAACCAACCTCTTGGGGCTGGGGCTTGACTAGAAGATACAACTATATAGGAATGAAGGCAGTGAACTCTTCTTTATAATCCTCACACTGAGATTTCTTTTCTATCTATATAATGTTGTGTGTATACTTCAATCTCTCACATTTTAATCTCACATTTTAATTATTCTCTAGCTCTGGAGATTCACTGGATGGAACACATCTGGCACTTTAAAAGTATGTATTAAGTACTGATACTGTTATAGTGTGATTTTTATAAAATATATCTAAATACATGAAGATACTGCAATCTAGATCTTTCTTTTCCCAAACGGACTGCCACAATTGTGCCCATTTAGAATCTCTGATTTTAAAGAGTTCATTTGGAAAACAGAGTTAAACTCGAGTGTTTCTATTTGTAGCAAACAAAAGTCAATCTATGGCCAGGTGCAACAGCTCATGCCTGTAACCCCAGCACTTTGGGAGGCTGAGATGGGCAGATCACTTGAGGCTGGGAGTTCGAGACCAGCCTGGGCAACATGGTAAAACCTTGTCTCTACTAAAAATACAAAAAATTAGCACACGCCTGTAATCCTAGCTACTCGAGAGACTGAGGCAGGAGAACTGCTTGAACCCAGGAGGCGGAGATTGCAGTAAGCTGAGATCGTGCCACTGCACTGCAGCCCAGGCAACAGAGTGAGATTCTGTCTCAAAAAAACAAAAGTCTATTTACAATGAGAATGATTCTGATATTCCCTTCAAGATCCCCACAATAAATAATAACCTATATACCCCATTTTATTGAAACATTTGTTATATTTTATATTGCCATAATCCATGCATACAAATGTAACAATACACATCAAAACTTCTATCATTAGTTTTCACTGAAAATTCTAGAATTCAAATTCAATGAACTTAAAACTAAATGCTATATAGTTATTGATATTTCCTGAATGAATGTCAGAGTTCTGCCACGATACATCAAAAATTCATTTCATGCAACCGAAGTGTAAGGTGAAAAACACTTTATCAATCCCTGACATAACTAATGTTTTGCTTCTATAAAAGCAAATCAATAATCAACACAACAAAATCTTATTCACTTTTTAAATAAAAACAACAAGGATTTTGTTTGGTTCATACCTAAAGAGTTAGTAACTCTAGGAAATCCAACAAATTGGCCCCAAAATATTGCTTAGCTTCAGGTTGTAGATGAAAAGCATTCTGTGCTACTTAAAACAAAGCTTTAATTATTTCTGGGAGAAGTCAGAGAAGAATCTGAGAAGGTATAAGGTTGCCTAGTTGAAAGGATGATAAAGGATTGGTTCAACTGTCTTTTTTTCCCTATCTCTATAAATAATTCTATTTTAACTTCTATTTCCTAAGGCAGAGTCACTTGAAAGCAAGTTTTAAGGCACTATATGGGGCTGGGGAAAGGAATAGGAGAGAGAAACAGGAAAAGGCAATGATATAACCAAAATTTTAGCACAGCCCATTAGTAATTTTCTACTAATTAAATGTAATAAATACTTCATTTTCTGAAATAGAAAAAATCATTCTAACTCATAACCCATTGTGAAAACTGTACTTATTTTCTCTGGCTAATTAGTATTTGAGCTAATACAGAATATAAGACAAAAAATACAAGATTTTATTACTATACCTTTTATCCCACAGATGGCTATTCAGAAGCAAAATATATATCTAAAGTGATAGATGCTTCTCTGAATATAGGCAAACTGAAAATAATTGTCTTCTCACTTCACAAATACATGAAGTGACTATGATTGTTAAATCAACTGTTTCCCTTGATTCAGAATCTAGATTCTGAATCATTCAATTGTAACTGTTTTTGAATCGCTTCCCAGCCTCCTACTTTTAAAGAATAGTTCTGACTCCAAGTTCTTCAAGTGCCCTGGTTTCAGAGACACAGTCTCTGATAAATAAAACAGGGTAAATAGTAACATTTTACTGTCACCTAGGCTGGGGAGCAGTGGTGCTATCACAGCTCACTGCAGCCTCGGATTTCTGGGTCCCAGCAATCCTCCCATCTGAGCCTCATGAATTGTTGGAACTACAGGTGCTTGCCACCATGCCTAATTCATCTTTTTAAAAATTTTTTTGTAGAGATGTGGGTCTCACTATGTTGCCCAGGCTGGTCTTGAATTCCAGGCCTCAAGTTATCCTCCTGCCTTGGCCTTCCAAAGTACTGAGATTACAGGCATAAACCACTATGCCCAGCCTTTCATATGCTTTTTAACCCATTCTTGAAAGACTTTTGTGATAGCCAATATATACCTTTGACACATTAAATTATTCACACATTGTGGATTAAGTCAGTTGTAATCACTAAATGATCTAATCCCAAAGCCAGCTCTAATTCCACAATGGGATCACCTAACAAGATTTGAATAAACAGTAATAGAACTCCTTTTTGAGTTCTTTGAATGTATCCTTTAAAAAGTTACAAACTAAAATTATGAGACATAGGTCTTTATTACCATAAAAGTGTAAGCATTCATTTTCCATGACATTATGTATTCCAAATCCTTAAAGACTGAAACTATGTCTTATTTCTTATGTTCTTTTTATCATGGAGTACAGGAAATCATATGCATGATAAATTTTATTAGAACATACCAGACTGATATCCATTCATTCATACAATACTTTTGAGTGAACACTCTTGCAAGGTACCATGAAATATACTGGTGAATAACACAGTCATTTTATTTCATTTTATCTTCTCCAAACCAGTGGCGGTACCGACAATAAAGAAACAATTACAAATTGTGTCCTAACACTAAAGAAAGCATTGAATAGGACACAATGGTAAAAAAATAAATAAATAAATAAATAAAACAAAACAAAACTAATTAAAAGCTAATTAGGGGACAGGAAAGGCTACTATTCTGAGGAGGCAACACCGAACCGAGAGGATAAGTAGCCAGCCTTGGGATGCATATACCAGAGAGTGAGAATAAGCTGAAAATCCTTGAGGCAGGAAGAAACTTGCTTATTTAACAACAAAAGCAGCTAGTGTGGCTATAACATAGGTAGTATGATACATGGATGAGAAGCCATTATCATAAAAGTGGCCTTGCTGGCCTGGTTGAGGAGTTTGGATTTTCTTTGTTTATAACAGGAAGACAGGAGGTTGATATAAATTGATTTACATTTTGAAAAGAAGATCATGGCTGCTGGGTGGAAATGTATCAGGAGAAAGATGGTAAAAGAGGAAACGGGGAAACCAGTTAGGAAGTTACTGCAATAGTCTAGGCTAGAAATAATGGCAACCTAGGCAGCAATGGAGCTAAAGAGTCGGCTAAGGGATATTCTTGTGGATACAAATCATAGGTTTATTTAGAAGTAAGATATTGAAAGAGAAGGAAAATGACTCACTGGTTTCTGACTTAGGCAACAGGGTCAACAGTAGTGCCACTTTTTACTGATAGAACAGGGAAAGAACAAGTAGAGAAAAAAACAACAGTCAATAGTTCTGTTTTGGACATTTATAATTTAGAGATGGCCGTTGAGATAAGCAAGCAGAAATGTCAAGGTGGATAAACAAAACTGGAGACAGTAAATAGGTTAATGCTAGAAATAGAAACTAAAGAATACTCAGCATATAGACACCATGGGAATAAATTAAATCACACAGCTTAGTGACTTTCAAATTTGGTGTACATATAATGCCAACTTACTTAATGAAGATGTGGATCTGAACCCCACCTCCAGAGATTCTGATTCAGTATGCCAGGGGAGAGGTCTAAAAATCTGCTTCTTAAAGTAAGTACATGGCTGATTCCAATGCAGCTGACCCTCATACTACATTCTGAGGAGCACTGATCCAGACAAAGACAGGACAGAAAAAAAGAAGGTTCAAACTGAGAATTACAAACTGCCAAAATGTAAACCTTGAGTAAGGGAAGAAGAGTCTGCAAAAGATACTGAATAGGAACAAAAAGATAAAGAAAACCAGACAGTGGTGTACCCCAGAATTCAAGTAAAAGAAGGGAGTGTTAAACTACATTGAATACTGCTGAGAAAAAGTAAGGTGGCAAGAGAAAAGTGAACATAACAATAGATATAACAAGGAAAGTTCACTGGTCACCTTGATAGGAAGAGGTGGAGATAATCTAGAGCACTTTATGTAGTGAATGGAAAATGATATTTCAAGACATTTTTGGCTCTGAAGGAGAATAAGTAAAAGATATGGTAACTGGGGAAGGACAAAGGGTATGTAAGAGGCTGGGTAGAATCCTTTTATAGTCTATTTTTGCCCAGATCTTTTGTAGTAGAATCCTTTAATAGTCTATGTTTTACCAAAGCAACTACGTGAATTCTGTTATTTCACATAATAAAGTCATTGTTTTTAAAAGCCTTTCTTTTCAAACTTTAAATATACCACCTATGATCACACAGAATTTTTCAGTCGTTAATATATAAAACAATTTCTCTCCTAAACAGAGAATCAAAATTTCAAATCTTCCCTTTCCACAAAAAAGTCATAACTAATTCATACCCTAGCTCTACATGTTATTTACCCTTGCAAGATCTTCTATTTCAGAACTGAAGTTTGTTTCTCCTTCCATCATTTCTTCCTCTTCTAATGTTCGTTCATCATCAAAATCGTGAACCAGCATGTCAGCTGATGGATCAAATTCATGGTCATCTGATGTTGCTGAACCTCCTGGTAAGGAATATTTCAAAAAGTTTGGTAAACCAAATTAAGTGGATCTTAAATTAATGTATTTATTTTTATTCGAAGCTGGACGTAAGTCAAAAGTACCAAGAAAAGCTACGCACAGCAACTATTATATATTGCTTTTTAACAGTTACAATGGCAAAATGGGAGGAAAATGTTTCCAGTTTTAAAAGTGTTTATGATGTTATAAATATGAAACAAGTTGTAAATAATAAATGGTCATATCAAATAAGAACAGGTTTTTCATGTGGAAAAAAGTCACAATTCTTTTTTTTTCTTTTTCTTCTTTGAGACAGGGTCTCGCTCTGTCTCAGGCTAGCGTGCAGTGACACAAACACAGCTCACTGCAGCCTCGACCTCCTAGAGTCAAGCAATCCTTCTACCTCTGCCTCCAAAGTAGCTGGGACTACAACCACCACACCCAGCTAATTTTTAAATATTTTTTTGGTAAAGGCAGGGTCTTGCTGTGTTGCCTGGCTGGTCTTGAACTCCCAGGCTCCAGCAATCAATCTGCCTTGGCTTCCCAAAGTGCTGGGATTACAGGTGTACCTGGTCCTAAAAAACACAATTCTTAACCATTTGATTGATGTTTGATAGACCCAATGAGTTTGAACTCCTCTGGCCCATGAGGAGACCGTAAGTCAGCCCTCCATGTCCACGGCTTCTGTGTCTGTGGATTCAACCAACAGCAGACTGAAAATATTAAGAGAAAAAACAAACAAACAAAAAACCTATGTCTGCCTTCAACATGTACAGGCTTTTTTCTTGTCATTATTCCCCAAACAACACAGTATAACTATTTACATAGTGTTTACCTATATTAGGTATTATATACACACACACACACACACACACACACACACACACACACACACACACCAGAGATTATGTAAAGCATATAAGAGAATGTGCATAGGTTACACACAAATACTATGCATTTTGTATCAGGGATTTGAGCATCCACAATTTTGGTATCTGAGGGAGGTTCACAGATATCGAGGGATGACTGTATAGTCATGTGAAATATACAGTCATCTGAATACACAGTCTAGTGAAGACACAGCTGCACTCAAATATTATTATTCTGTAAGTACTTCCTTGAAAATACATTCTAGTGGCTGGATGTAGTTGCTCATGCTTTAATCCCAGCACTTCACGAAGCCAAGACAGGAGGATCACTTGAGCCTGGGAGTTTGAGACCAGCCTGGGCAACATAATGAGACCCCGTCTCTAAAAAAAATTTAAAAATTAGCTGGGTGTGGTGCTGTGTGACTGTCATCCCAGTCAGTAAGGAGGCTGAGGCAGGAGAACTGCCTGAGCCTGGGAGGTCAAGGCCACAGTGAGTCATGATCACACTACTGCACTCCAGCCTGGGAAGCAGAGCAAGGGCCTGACTTAAAAAAAAAAAAAAAAATCTAGTATTTGGGTAGCTGTCCTTAACTTAGTGGATTTTGATCAGAAATAACCCAAAAGACTGAGAAGAGCAAAATTTATCAAAACTGCATACAGAACTCTTATGAAAGGCATTAAAAATAATCTAGTAGGTAACTGACATGTGGTTGGGGAATACTGCTGGACCCTATAGGGTCAAGCTTTGTAAATAGCATAATGCAAAGGCTGGGCATACATAGTCTGTAAAATATCCCCATATTTTACTACTGCCAATGTGGACCTAGATTTGCAAAAGCATTGTTTACTAATAAACAAATGAGTTACTGAACACTGAAAAAATTAGCAATTTTTAAAGTTTTAACTGTTGATGGTTAGACATTAATAGATGTACCTATTCTTTCATTTCACTCCAGAAAGAGAACCAATAAGTAAAGCAAAGAGATAGAGCTGACTTCTTGAAAATCTGACTATTATGAATAAGGGAGTGCCCAAGGCTTAGGGTTCTTCAGTTACAATTTTCAAAAGAATCATTTTTTGAGTGCTTACTATGTGCCAGACAGTATGTTCAAGCACGTCATATACATTATCTCAATTAATCTTCAAATAATCCTACGAAGTAGGTATTATCACCCCATTTAAAGAGGAAAAAAACAAAATTAAAAACTCAAGGCTTAGAGATTTTAAGTAGCAAGTCTAAACTTACAAAGCCAGTCAACGGCAAAGATGAATTTGAATTCTGGGTATACTAATCCCAACAACTATGTTTTTATTGCACTCCAAGCCTCCCGTAAATTAATTTAGCATACTGCCTCAAAGAATGCTTAACGAGAGTCTATGTACTAAGACAAGTGAATGCCAGCCAGGTCACATAACGAAGCACTTAACATCATTGTGCCCTGTCAGAAGCATAAGAAAATACTGATACTAGACCAGGCGCAGGGGCTCATGTCTGTAATCCCAGCACTTTAGGAGGCCAAGGCAGGAGGATTGCTTGAGCTCAGGGGTTCAAGAAAAGCCTGGGCAACACAGTGATACCTCATCTCAAAAAAGAAAGGAAGAAAGGAAAAAAGAAAAGAAGAAAGGAAGAAAGGGAAGGGAAGGGAGAAGGAAGGGAGGGAGGCAGGGAAGGAGGGAGGGAGGAACTTATATTAAATAGAAAACTAAAAACATAATTATATGCCAAGTCAGATACCTTCTACCAGAGTATAGTAAAAATGAATTAACACCTATCAAAGTTGTAGAATAATTTACAAAATAAAAACTTTTAGAAAAGCCTATTATCTTAATTTTCTTCCAGAAATTAAGAAAAGCGTAGCAGAGTTTCAGCAGAGCATCTTAGTACTGCTTGACGGAATGGACACAAGGGTTCCATAGGCGCACAATTTGAGAAACATTAATATAGGTGTAGTTTTCTGTCCCAATCCTTTTCTCTTCTGAGTTTTCAAAAGAAAACTCTCCTCAAACTTTTCAGTTCACTCAGGAATCTTCTCGAACACTGAGTGGTCCAATAAATATGTATCCCTACAAATGATGCTATACTTTTCTCCCTTGTGGGCAGAAAGACCCTAAAAAGTCTTCACACCATCTCTTTGTATACTATTATCCCAATCAGAATATAATTGTAATTGGACACAGGTATTATCAAAAACAATTATGCTGGCCGGGCGCGGTGGCTCAAGCCTGTAATCCCAGCACTTTGGGAGGCCGAGACGGGCGGATCACGAGGTCAGGAGATCAAGACCATCCTGGCTAATACGGTGAAACCCCGTCTCTACTAAAAAATACAAAAAACTAGCCGGGCGAGGTGGCGGGCGCCTGTAGTCCCAGCTACTCGGAAGGCTGAGGCAGGAAAATGGTGTAAACCTGGGAGGCGGAGCTTGCAGTGAGCTGAGATCCGGCCACTGCACTCCAGCCTGGGCGACAGAGTGAGACTCTGTCTCAAAAAAAAAAAAAAAAAAAAAAAAAATGCTTAATTCCTTGTTATACTCTACTGACTTTTAAAAAAATTCAAGTTCATGGGTATACAGCATCAAATCATGTGTTATAATTCACCTGATGTCCATTTTTTGTTATTATTTGCAAAGCCAATTATATATGAAGACTTGCCATTTCACTCCCTTATTACATCAAATAACAAAGTGTAGGTGAACTACTTCCTGTCTCACTCCAATTCCTTTCCCTACACGCACACTACGCTTTTTTCCATAAACTTTCCATTTTCAGTTTTTCTCTTTCCTTAATCTGATCTGTTTCATCTGACTTCTTTTTGCCTTGTTCCTTAGAACCAACTAACCATCTTATTCTTGTCAATAGCTAGGTCCACCATTAGGCTGTCTCCTAGGGAAAAAAAAATCCTAATGATAAATCATTAGGGGTAATGGGTCTGGTGCTCTGTATACATTAAGTATTTTGCATCAGAGTTAGGCAAATGTCACTGCTTTGTCATGAAATCCCATGCTACTGCAGAAAAGGTACCTTACATCTTTTCAAAGGTAAATTCAGTTTGTATCATGTCTACTCATTTAACCACTTTTTAAATTATCTTCACCTCCATTAATTCCCTACCTCTAATGGCTACTAGTCTTACAGGTAAAAAGCCTTACATTGTGCCTCTACTTTGGCTTACACTGGAGACTACAAACAAAGCAATTAATGTGGTCATGTGACTATTATTACTAGCACTGATTGCAAAGTGCAGATGCTACAGAGGATACAGCCATTTCACCAGGGGACCGAAAAATTTTTTACATGACTATTGCTAATTTTCTCTACCAACTTTTATAACTGGTTGTAATTAGCATTATTTATAAGAACAATAAACACTGCCCTGGGCAGAAGCCTTATATGACAAATACTGTCGAACTCAAAAGATCTATCTCAGTCTGAAAACAAGCTAAAGAAAACCGGATTTTCTGAAAATTGAACTGAACTGAAAACATTCAATCTGTTAAGTATTCAACAAGTAGCAAAGTGATCAAAGACTTTTTTTTTTTTTTTTTTGAGAGAAGGAGTCTCGCTCTATAGCTCAGGCTGGAGTGGTGTGATCTCAGTTCACTGCAACCTTCACCTCCTGGGTTAAAGGATTCTCCCACCTCAGCCTCCCAAGTAGCTGGCCTATGAGCATGTGCCACCGTGCCTGGCTAATTTTTGTGTTTTTAGAAGAGACAGAATTTCACCATGTTGGCCAGGCTGGTCTCAAACTCCTGACCTCAAGTGATCCACCTGCCTCGGCCTCCCAAAGTGTGGAGATTACAGGCATTAAGCCACTGTGCCTGGCCGACATTTGTATTCTTCAAACTCCATTATTCTTCCAGTTCAGCCTAGGCTGATTCAAATGTAATGGAAACTGACAAAGCCACTTACTAATACCACTTTCTTAGTAATTATTTTATGTATCTATGTATTATCGGATGAATGCCTCAAAAATTCATCAGAAATATCTCAGTTTTATTTGCAATATCACAATACTATAAAAAACAAGTAGGACCTATTTTTTTCTATGAAAACAATTTCTGTATTTGAAAAAAAAATCAGAAATAATTCCATGTTCTAAAAATGAATATGGTGACCTAACACTTATGTAAGATCAGATTACTCCCAATCTTAACCATCCAGGATATACATATAAAACAGAAAGTTCAAAAAAAATTATTGAGTTTCAGAAATGCACAAAGCCTAATGCACTTTACTCTCAAGCATATTAAAAAGAGTAAGATGCTTTCAGCTGAAATCAAAAGGACAAAATCAGTGTCAACTGAGTACACTAGTCATTTACAAAGGACATGGATGTGATCTAGTCCAATCCTCAGAGTCCAATGATTCATGTTCATAGAAAGGACCTTGCACCATGAAAACAGGCGTTATCTTATGTCAAGCATTGTTAAAAGCTTTCTTCCTAAAAGTTAAAACACAGAAAGATGATTGCTTCAACAATCTGGAAAATTTAGTAATACAGAATACATCATATCTAAGTACTCAATACATGTGAGATGTTTTCAAATAAAACATTACTATGCCTCACTTTCTCACTCTTCCCATATTGGACTACTCTTCAACCCACATATCCCATGCAGAAGGCAGTCCCATTTATCTTGATAGTCACGGGACACTGAGGCTAAAAGACTAGTACTTGACTCTTTCCTCACTGCTTCAACTCCAATGAATTACTACCATGTAGAAATACTGTACCCAGTGGTGCCAGACCATGGGAACCCTAAATCCAGATTTCATATATAAAATATTCTTATTTTTAAAGATCACTACAGTGGCCAAACAAAAAAAAAAAAAAAAAAAATTTTTGGCCACAATTCCCTTCCAAGATCCCAGGTTTCCAATCTCTAAGGAAAAAATGAGTATGTGCTGTATTTGAGAAAGAATACAAAAATCCTAGATGTGTGGTCAGAACATAAAACTTGATCCTACTCAAATCTAAGAATGATTTCCTTATTTAGAATATTCCTTATTTACATTAATATTCACTTGTTGAATCTTTCGCTTACTTTATTTTCCCCTCCCTCTGAAATACATTAACAATTTTTTCTCAAATAAAAATACTTTGAAATTCCTACACAAGCAAATATTTCTAACGATTTCTATTTATCTATTCTATTAAATATTTCTAAGCTAATGATTCCTTTTTAAAAAGTACACTTTATATATATACTACAAGTCAAACAATAATGTACAACTGTGAGAAATACATATGGCAACTCACCAAAAAAAAGAAAACCCCCAAAACAGTCATCTTTAGGATGAAATCACAGCAGCCTCACCTGTACTTTCATGGGTAGTCAAACATTTCATCCATTTCTTTTTCCCCAGAGAAAAGAAGCATTCAGAAGAAAAGCAAGTCAGATAATAGTCTAACTCCTCTAGTCTTTATGTAACTAATAGGACAAATGTTACTCAGAGATTATAAAAAATACAGAAAATACTTACCTGGACTTGAAGATTCAACAGATGGCTGAGAAGAGGAGAAAAGAGGAAAAATTAGTATTTCTGCACAATGTATCTTCACAAACATTACCAAAATTATTCAATGACTACTATGATGCCAAAAACTATGGTAAGTTTTAATGTCTGCATTTTAGTTCTAATGTCTGCATTTTCTAAGACAAACTAAAACTTCCCATATAATCCTTTCCCTTTCATTACATTTAAGCATAAAGAAAAATTCCAAACACTCCTGAATCTAGAAATAAAGACAATAATATAGAGTTCAGATTTTAAAGGCACATGTGGGCCTCATAACATATGTGGTTTAAGTAGTATGATTTTAGATCTTGGAATTTTCTGAAATAGATTTTCTCCTATCAACACAGAACTGTGCACAAAGTTTGCTATCAAGCTGGTCTCTGACTTAAAAAAAAGTGAGTGTGAGATGGGAGACAGAAATAATTTAGGACATTATCTCAAATAAAAATTAAGTTGCAACAAAGCAAAATGAAAAATTAAAATTCTATTTAAGCACCAAACACTATATTAGGTTAACTTTACTGATAAACAATATATTTTTAAGTTATAACGGAATTATCAAGCATTCAAGCTAACGCCTAGAGAGTTTAGGTTATCTGATGCAAGACTACACAGATTTCCAATTATAATGCTTCTTCTACTCTACCATTCTACCTATCATAAATTTAACCACAACTTGAAAATTTGAAAATAAAACTGGTAGCAACTTATTTTAGTAATGTTACTGCTTGACAATGCACAATTGTGTTTTAGTTAATTCACAATTATAAACAAATCATCTACAAACGTAAGACTCCTACAAAACAAATATTAAAAACACAAAAGATGCTTCAAATAACACGAACTAAAGCTTCACCAATTCATTCAGAAGTATCTATTTCATGCCCATAAGAAAATACAGATGGTGGGAGGCCAAAAGCACTAGCAGAGGAAAGATAGGGATCTTGCAGTATTTTCTTTCTGCTGAGTAATGGGGAAGAGAGGCAAGAAGAAAACAGAAGAGTGAAATCCTCTATTTTTCAAAAACGATGTGTCTAAGACAAATTCCTATAGGGTATTAAAATTCTGTTTTTAAAACTGTCCATATTATGTAATTGTAGTAAGCATGGGATTCTATATTCCATATGGTGACTCACATTCTTTTGCAGCACACTATTTCAAAGGTCCTACTTTTTCTGTTAAATTCTTATAAGAGAATTCCTTCCTATAGCATTGTCTAGCAAAAATCTGACAATAACCAGTATTGCGTATTTCCAATGATAACACCACTATCATTATTTTAAAGTTACTCTGCCAGAACACAGTAAATACAGTGCTACTTTTAAATCTCTTTGCTCTAATGGGAAGCTGGAGAACAGGGTGACATGGCAAGAGTAATGTAACCACAAAAAGGGTTTCCAGCTTGCTTAACATCTTTTGGGCAGAGCTACACATTTCTGGTTCAAAACGGAGTTAACCACCACACAAATTATTACATAGGAAATCAATATTTTAAAATATTAATCCACTTGTGTTTCTTTTTTTTCCTTTTTCTTTCTTTTTTTTTTTGAGACGGAGTCTCGCTCTGTCGCCCAGGCTGGGGTGCAGTGGTGTGATCTCAGCTCACTGCAAGCTCCGCCTCCCGGGTTTACGCCATTCTCCTGCCTCAGCCTCCTGAGTAGCTGGGACTACAGGCGCCCGCCACCACGCCCGGCTAGTTTTTTGTATTTTTTTAGTAGAGACAGGGTTTCACCGTGTTAGCCAGGATGGTCTCGATCTCCTGACCTCGTGATCCGCCCGTCTTGGCCTCCCAAAGTGCTGGGATTACAGGCTTGAGCCACCGCGCCCGGCCAACTGTGTTTCATGCAGTTATACTTCCCAACTGTAGGCACAACCTTCTCTGTAAGGCTACAAGCAATGTTAATGACCACCTTCATCTAATCCTATGCTCACTACCCACACAAAATAAGACTTATGAACACTGGAATAATTATTCCATTTAACAGCTTTCCGATTTAAGAAAAAAGGCTTTTCAGCCGGGCGCGGTGGCTCAAGCCTGTAATCCCAGCACTTTGGGAGGCCGAGACGGGCGGATCATGAGGTCAGGAGATCGAGACCATCCTGGCTAATACGGTGAAACCCCGTCTCTACTAAAAAATACAAAAAACTAGCCGGGCGACGAGGCGGGCGCCTGTAGTCCCAGCTACTCGGGAGGCTGAGACAGGAGAATGGCGTGAACCTGGGAGGCGGAGCTTGCAGTGAGCTGAGAGCCGGCCACTGCACTCCAGCCTGGGCAGCAGAGCAAGACTCCGTCTCAAAAAAAAAAAAAAAAAAAAAAGAAAGAAAAAAGGCTTTTTAATTACAAGTTACTTTATTGAAGAATAAGTTACATTTTTATTGATGCTAGATATTAATAGAGATTTTGAATTGTAAATGGTGTTCATATACTTCAGTTTGTAAAAGGCCTCATGAGTAGTGAATGCCAACAAATATCTTACTGATTGTTGCTCTGGTGGTAAATAAAGTTCTGAAAAACGCTGCAAACACTTTCCTATGATTAAGATACCAGATGCCTGAGGACAAGTAGCATTTGTAAGCACAGCTGATACAGAGTACAACGCCCAGTGTTCAAAGGTAACATTAGTGATTATGTCAGACATACTAGAATGTTTCAATGACTATGATTTAAAGGCATATCTAGATTAGCACGGGGGAGAACTAGAGTGGTCCGCCTACAGATACATTTATTATCCATATATATTTTAGTATTTTACTTCCAAAATAAAATTCTGTTCTATATGTTTGGGGGTAGGATTGAGCTTAGATTCTTTAAAGTTAAATATATCCCATTAAATCAAAGATGAGTTTCTAAAAAATTGGTATTTGAAAACATTTCATACTGTACACATTACTTTGTATAGCTAATTATCAAAAGTGATGATGTTTCAAAATAACGAGTTTAGCATCTTAATATAGGAGATTTGGGTGTGGAATAAGGGTACTTTTTATTTAGATATGAAATAAAATAGCACATCCAGCTTACATTTATATAGTGCTACACATTTTCTTTTCTTTTCTTTTCTTTTTTTTTTTTGAGATAGAGACTTGCTGTGTCGCCCAGGCAGAAGTGCAGTGGCATGATCTTGGCTCACTGCAGCCTCCACCTCCCAGATTCAAGTGATTCTCCTGCCTTAGCCTACCAAGTAGCTGGGATTACAAGCGTGTGCCACCACGGCTGGCTAATTTTTGTATTTTTAACAGAGACAGGGTTTCACCATGCTGGCCAGGCTGGTCTCAAACTAACCTCAAGTGATCTCCCTGCCTCGGCCTCCCAAAGTGCTGGGATTACAAGCGTGAGCCACCATGCCCAATCCAGTGCTACACATTTTCAAAAGCATCTAGTTAGCTGATCATAATCATAAATATTGGAATAATACCTGGCCCACCTACCTCATTTTATAAATTAGTAAACCCAAGGAGATACACTGACTAGATTAAGGTTCCATGGTAGGTGGTGAAGGCAGGCCTGATGTCTAGACCCTGATTCCTCCTTCTATAGTGTCCTTTTGTACCTTCCAGAGACATAACTGCTCAAAAATTTCACTCTTCACTTCTCTCCTCCTTCACTCTCACTTTTTTCTTTTTTCTTTTTTTTTGAGATGGAGTCTCCCTCTGTCGCCCAGGCTGGAGTGCAGTGGCGCAATCTAGGCTCACTGCAATCTTGGCCTTGTGGGTGCAAGCGATTGCCCTGCCTCAGCCTCCTGAGTAGCTGGGACTACAGGTGCACATCACCACACCCAGCTAATTTTTTGTATTTTAGTAGAGATGGGGTTTTACCATGTTTGCCAGGATGGTCTTGATCTCCTGACCTCATGATCCGCCCACCTCAGCCTCCCAAAGTGCTGAGATCAAAGGTGTGAGCCACCGTGCCCGGCCTCTCTTTTCTTTTTGAAATGATTTTCATCAGTTCAAAGTATGTTTAAAATGTGACTGCAAGTAGTCATCTGTCATGTCAGACTGTTATCAGTCTTTAGAAACTGTTACCGTAACACCTTCCAGGAAAACCCCCAACATCTACCATTAATTACTACCATAAAATAGAAGGGAGAAAGGAGAGAGAAAAACAAAACTAAGGAGGGTGCGGTGGCTCACACCTGTAATCCTAGCACTTTGGGAGGCTGAGGCAAGCAAATCACCCTAGGTCAGGGGTTCGAGACCAGCCTGGCCAACATGGCAAAATGCCGTCTCCACTAAAATACAAAAATTTTTTGTATTTTTACAAAAAATTTGATGGCAGGCGCCTGTAATCCCAGCTACTTGGGAGGCTGAAGCAGAACTGCTTAAACCCAGGAGGCAGAGGTTGCAGTGAGCCCAGATCGTGCCACGGCACTCCAGCCTGGGCAACAGAGACTCCGTCTCAAAAAAACAAAAACAAAACAAAACTAAAGCTAAGTAAGTGCTTATTTATAACAATACCTATTTTTAGAAAAAAATACTTTTAGGAAGGATGATTTAAAATTGGGTTTTAAAAAATATTTAAAATGCACTCATAACGTTATCAGTAGAAATAAGTTATGTCAACCACACTGGATATCATTTTGCCAACATGAACTTATCCTACTGATAGATTTAAAAAAAGACACCAAGACATAGATATATAACATTCACTACCACGAAGTTGTTTATAGCAAAAAGTTAGAAAACATTTAAAGTCCATCACTTAGCTGATTAGAAATGATACACAGTTCTTCCATACATAGTTCTCCAAACAATAGAACACTATGACTCCATTAAAAATAATGAGACATCTGTGTTGACAGAGGAATAAATGCCAAAAAAAATTAGCAGTATAAGTAGAACAGCGCATAAACTGGGCTGGAATATGGAATAATACGGAATAAATTTTTTTTCTCCTCAAAAGGACATACAAGAACCTGTTAACAATAGTTACGTCTAGGGAATGGGGTCAGGGAGAAGAGGCTTTTTTCATTTAATACAGTTCTATACTGTTGAAATTTTCTAACCACTTTCATGCACTATGCATTCTTTCTTAAAATGAAAGTCACTATGGACTGCCTTGTGGAATTATGAGACATTTTCATTTTCTTCCTCTAAATTTTGATTTTTAAGAAAACCTAGGCCGGGCACGGTGGCTCAAGCCTGTAATCCCAGCACTTTGGGAGGCCGAGACGGGCGGATCACGAGGTCAGGAGTTCGAGACCATCCTGGCTAACACGGTGAAACCCCGTCTCTACTAAAAAATACAAAAGCTAGCCGGGCGAGGTGGCTGGCGCCTGTAGTCCCAGCTACTCGGGAGGCTGAGGCAGAAGAATGGCGTGAACCCGGGAGGCGGAGCTTGCAGTGAGCCGAGATCCGGCCACTGCACTCCAGCCTGGGCGACAGAGCGAGACTCCGTCTCAAAAAAAAAAAAAAAAAAAAAAACCTAGTACTTGCTACTATTTTTTAAGCCATAATTTTGAAAACTTCGGTGTTTGGGGGGTACATATTTATCTTATCTGAGATAGAAAACAACACTAGAGAGACAAAGACTGTATACAGAGTACGAATGGGCTAAAACAAATTAAAAACAAACTCGAGTAACTTTTATAGCAAGTTGACCCTTACTCACATATTTGTATGATTTAGTTGATAAAATTGCTAATAGTTGTAACAAATATTCAATGCCTCAGATTTGCTGAAATAATTCTTTTACATTTTTCTAGAACATGGTGGGAAATGTCCCATACAACAGAAAACTGTAATTTGAGAGTAAAGAAATAACTAACTACATTACCATTATTTTCACCAAAAAAAAAACCCTAACAACAACATAATAGAAACATGAAGGAATTACTAGAATTTTTTATTCCCAGCAATCAAAAGCTTATTTTGAATGAGTATTACTGTCTGAACAAATTTTTCCCCTCAAACCAATTCCACCACCATTTTTAAGCACTGCCATCATCTTCTTAGTTGTGTAGACTCTAAGTCAGATATTCTTAGAGCAATGGAGATAGGGATTAGAAGCCTAGAAAGAGTTATCCTGGTCCTACTTTAGGGTGAAAGATGGTTACCATGTCAAGGGCTCAATTGAGGAGAGGGCTCAATCTTCTCCCGTACTTAACTTCGTTGTTACTCTCAGGAATTCAGGGGTATAAAAAGCTTAAGAAGGTACTTAAGTTAAAATTAGCAATTTACCACAGTAGTAACAATTCAGAAGGTAAAATGATATAGAAAATAAGGACCGGGAACAGTGGCAAACGCCTGTAATCCCAGCACAAGACAGGCGGATCACTTAAGGCCAGAAGTTTGAGACCAGTCTGATCAACATAGCGAGACCCTGTCTCCACAAAAAATAAAAAGTTAGCCGGGCGTGATGGCACATGCCTATAGTCCCAGCTACTTGAGAGGCTGCGAGGGAAGGATCGATCACCTGACCCAGGAGTTTGAGGTTGTAGTGAGCTATGATTCCTGCCACTGCACTCCAGCCTAGACAACAAAGACCGACCCTGTCTCAAAAAAAAGAAAGAAAGAAAAAGAAAATAAGCACTAGGAATACAGAAGGCTGGGTTCCAGTCTAAATTGTGCCATAGATGAATTGCACGACCTAGGACAAACTATGTAAACTCTCTGCTCAGTTTCATTTTCTCTATGATCAAAAGATTTAGATTTTCTTCAAGACCTAACTACTTTTATTATAAATTGCTCTAGAAACCTAACACTACTAAGGAGTTTGTAGCTAAATGCATGGGATATGTTTAAATTTGTTTTTTAAAATCTAGGACTGTTAAGAAAAAAATCTCAATTTGCAGAAACACTTTCTTGGGGTGCTACTTTATGAATTTCATACCTACATAGTAACAGTTATTGTTCTAAGCCACAGAATAAGACAAACAGAACGAGCCCCAAGCAATGACTGGTACTTGAACAATTTAATCACTGCAATGAATTTTGAATAAACGTCAAGCCAGGCAGGCATTTCTAGATAGCTGATTACTTTTCATAAAGACATGCTTAAGCTTCAATGCCAGTGTTTTACTTCTGAATTATTTAGAAAACTTGTTAGTCTCACTTACCGGAATTATCTTAAAATAATTCACTTATTTCTCCCACCAAACCTTTCCCACCTATTCAAGTACCCTGACTCTTACTGCCACTGAATTAAGCTTTTTAGGACTCTCACGCACCGGTGATCTCGACCACTTTTAAAATATTAATAGCTCTGAAGTATAAACACGAAAAAAAAAATTTCATTACTAGTGTGGAGAATTATTTGAAGCTTAAATTCACTGCAGTGAAACACATTTTGCTTAGAGTAGAAACTAACGTTTTCATGAGTAACATTTAACATAATCCTTCCTTAAAAAACAAAATCCAAACACACTCAAAAAATGTTAAGCAAGGAGTCCATTTTAAAGAGAAATGAATAGATAAGTGTGAAAGTGAATAAACAGATTATATACCATCTTTGAAAGTACTAAAATACTTACACAGAAAAAAGTAAATCCATTAATTTTTTTTCTCTTTATATCACAGAAATGTGGCCTAGGTGAAAAGATAGGTCTTGAATTGTGCCATGGATTTTTTTCCATGAGAAGAAAGTCCCTTACATGTTTACAAACGCTAAAATAAAAGACAAATTGTTCGCTCCCAAAGGTCCCTAGTACATTCCTTATAAAACCCAAAGGATCAACTATTTCTTCCTCATATTTTTTCTCTCATTTTCCTCTTATTTCTGCAGTTAGTAAAACTGCAACTATCCTGTAATTTCCTTCCTTTAAGTGTGAGTAGAAGAGCGTCCTTTTAGAAGGTTGGTAAATAATTTTAAGGGATAATAAGCAATGAGAAATATTGCCAAAAAGTATTAAGCAAGGGAGCATATGCCATTCATTCTAAGTACATTAAATATGGCTTTAGTGTTATAACTGAAGAACCAATATATACTTCCTATTATGGACTAAGATAATCAGATCAAATATAAAAAATGAGTATATCCTATTCACATCTAAAGCATTTGTATTCAAGAATTAAATGTTTTTCTGGAAAACATGGTTAGGGTCATGCTCCTGTATTTTTTTTTTTTTTTTTTAAAGCCCAGAAGCATAATACCTACATTTTTCTCTGGAGACATACTTCAATAACCTGTTTTCCCCCTCAGATTTAACAAATAGATATATACTATTGCTTTGCACTTACTGTTACTTCACAAGCTATCCTTAAATCCTCAGATTTATTTGATCAAAAGCACAATAATCAGCATCTGGATTATTTCATCATATGCTTTTATATTGGCTTCATAAAAAATGAATCTACTGAGAACTCAAAGTAAAAGCCAACCAAGCATTTCTCCTTCGTCCAATTTTTTTTAAAACCACTGGTCTCAAACTCATCGTAATTATTCAAGTATTGAGGTCAGGAAAATTATAAATCAATTGTACTTTTCAGTTCTTCACCCGTCTTAGATTTTTTTGTAGGACACAGATCACGAAAGTTCCTCTAACTCTTCCCCAATTCACTATATATGAAACTATCCACAAATAACTGAAGAATATAGAAGATAAATTGTTTAAAGATATCAGGTCATTAAATAAACACTAAAAACGAAATTCCAGTTATTTCCTTCTTGAAGTTGAACCATCCATGCGTTCCTATAAAACATTCCATTCTCGAACTGATAAAATATTTAAGAAAACTAAAACATACATTAGAAAATATTAGGAAATGACTGATTAGTGAATAAAAATATATTTTTCCTTTAATTTACAATAATGCAACCATCTTTAATTTTTAAAACAAAAAAGTTAACA
>NW_016806642.1:2425923-2428792 GCF_001698545.2 Rhinopithecus bieti
GGGGGGGGGAAGCCTGGAAAGTGAAGGTGGTGGGGGAGGTGGAAAAGGAACTCAGAGGTTGTACCTTGGGGAGAGGGCGATAGAACTGTCTGGATAAATGGGCAGACCCCCCAACCTGGAGGGCTGGACTGCGGCTGGCCAGGTTAATTTCTCCACGCTAATTTTACCACAATCATGAAAATTACAGAGTTAATCAAAGGCCGTCAGCCTTACGTTTTCCCCACCAACACAGACTGGATGTCAGTCGTAAACGGATGGGGGTGACGCGGAAGGGCGCAACAGCATCTCGGTTAGGAAGGGAAAAAACTTCGCAAGAGGAAGCAGCAGCTTCTCTCCTGGCCCCTAGCACCGGCCGGCGAAGTTGCGCCACAGGCACCCCTTCCCCGGCGGGCGCCCCCTCCCCTCGCCCCGCACTACTACGCTGCACTACCCTTCAAACTGCCCCCGAAGTCCAAGTACGCCTCCGCTTCCTCCTAACCCCGGACCCATCCCAACTAAGTTCCAGGCGAAGCTCCCGCCCAGAGCATGGCCTGTTCCAGACAACAGGTGGGCAGTGGCGCCAGCAGGGCCGGGCCTCTCCTGGCCAGGCCCACTCCACTCCTCCCCGGCCCAGGGCCGGGGGCGCCCGGCTCCGGGACAGGGAGGGGGAGCTCGCTCCCTTACCTCCGCCATATTTGCCGTACTGCCGGGTCACATCTCCGCGGCGGCCGCAGCTGGGTCACCGCCAGAACCCGGATGTGAGACTCAGCAACGGGACTCCGGCCGCTGCCGTCTCTGCCGCTCCCGCCGCCACTGCCTTGGCGGGAACGCGCAGGAGCCGCCCGAGCGCGCCCACCACACCCCACTCCGCCCCCTCGCGGCGCCCCGGCTGGGCTGGACTGGAGGGAAAAGGCCAGCGAGCGCGCGCCGGAGCAAGGGCGCGCGCGCGGCCCCGCGGCCGGCCCTCCCCGGGAAGAGCGGAGGGGGCGGAGTCAAGGTGGGTGTGGGAGGAGGTGGGCATCCGTGCGGGGCGCTTCTCTGGCTCTAGCTCACCCGCGACTCCAGGCGGAGGGGGTTGTCTACGGATCAGAGAGGTCAAGGAACAGTGCCAAAGGAGCCACATCCAGCATTGACACAGCAGGGGAAAAATACGTAATATTTTACATGTAGGTCGTTTTTGAAATGCATTTGCTGAAAAACGGATGTTGCTGTGATGCAACAGCGGCAAGAATTGTGCTTTGAAAGCGGTTATGCCTTGACAAATATTTCTCAATCAGTAGATTCCCGACAGGAAATGTAAAATTCTATATCCCCAAATCTCTAAAGGGGTCAGAGCAAAAATTAATGGAAGGGGTTGTGACAGGCAGTCTGCCATCCTCATGTCATTTGCGTTTTCTCACACACTTCTGTCATGCCAGTAGCAACACAGTTATGTACTGGTTGAATTTAGCACAACTAGACAAAATTGAAAATACTGAAAATTGACTATTTTATGGATATCATCTATTTAGTATCATGGCGGGAGAACCTACTTATTTGCAATGCCTGAAATGCCGGTAACTTGAAAGTTTATTTTAATATATTGGCCTACAGCTGCCAATTGGCCATGATGACAATGCTGATGATGGCCAGAGCCAATGATTTCAAAGTAACTAACATGTTTCACTTCCATTATACTAAGGCAGATACTGAATAACACAAAGGTGACATTAAAACAGTCACTAACATATTTTACTAAACCAGTTTTAAAGTCTTTATTTCAAAAGACTAAGATTTTTTCCCTAATCTTCAAGAGTTCCTCTTAATGCAGTTTCAAAAGTGGCTACCAAAATCAACCATTTAAATATGAGAATTATTCATTCCCTTCAAATAATGTGAACCAATGCTACAATATATTGCATAAATGTGTACATATACAATTTTTCTTAAAGTTTATACTTAACTTATAATGCAATATAGGGGAGGCTATTAAATTATTTATATTTCCTTAAAATTCTAGACTCTATCAAGCATTTTCCTATTTCCAAAGATTCAACGTTAATTTGAAACTGCTAGGTCCAATAATAATCTGTGCATGAATAAACTGCATTTACAGATATATGAAGTAGCTGCTAAGTGAAAGGACATTACCTGGTAATTTGACAGGAAAAGAGTCCACAGACAGTCTGTAAACCAATTAAACATAAACATCTGATGCACATTTTCTACTGAAAGAAAAGCAAGGGAAAGAAGAGAAAGGAAAACTTTAAGGTTCCCAAATCTACAAACAATTTTTACCATTAACTGTACTGTACAGTATTTTCATTTTATCTTTTAGAAAACTTATATAAAAGTGTTTTCAGGATTCCTTGGGGAATAAGTATTTTAGCAGAGGTATATAGCTTCTAAGAGTTACCCTGTTGAATTATGTCAGTGCTTTGGACTTGAAATAAAATGACTTTTAAAAGTGTCAGTTCATATCCGAATAGTTTGCAATCAATACACTTAATGAAAAGAGCTGAAGGCAAAGAACAATGGATGTACATGGACCTGAGGTGGGTACAGACACAATTAGGGGCCTAGAGGTACAAACTCAGGCTTTATACCATGGAGATGAAGGAGGGTTTTCCATTAAAATATGAAAGCTAATTTATGAAATTTGCCTACCAAAGGAAAATTAAAAGTGTTAAAATACAAGGTACAGGAATAACTTGCTTGCTTAAGTACACTGAATCTTTGATTCTTCAGTTAAATTACCAACAGAAATCCCAACTGTGATAAAGAGCAGGGGATCACAGTCTAGTAACCTACTGAACGAATCCTAAAATTGTCAGGAAAATGAAGTCTGAAACATTTCTGAATGGGTATCTATCTCACTGTTAAATAATTTTTTTTTTTTTTTAGACGGAGT